>NC_050531.1:22049202-22057800 GCF_002922805.2 Oryzias melastigma | reverse complement strand
AGAGCCCTGCTAAAGCTGACACGATGATGACTGACTGTTACTAAATCAAAGTCGGCTTTTATAATGGAGCTGCAGAGCATGACATGAAACTTCTGAAAAGATGTGAGACTTACACCAGTTGACCAATCATAGATCATAGAATTCAAGTATACTAGCTCGTTTCAACCTGTAGGGGGCAGCACACAGACGGGTTTAGACTGCAATTTTTTTTTTTCAAATATATTTTTATGAAAGATTTTAAACACGTGTATACAAAGCAATCCCCAAATGGTACAAAGAACCATTAAGAAAAATAAATAGATCAATTAACTAAGTAAAAAAGAAAAAAAAAGAAGGGGGGGGGCAGAGGCACTGCAGAGGGGTCCATAACCCACCCACCCCTCCCCAATTTATCTTCTCACTCCTCCTCCTCCTCCCCTTATATCTTTAAAAGCTTCTAAAAAAGCATTCAATGTAGAAAGAAATGCATCTAATTTCGTATGTTGCAAGACCAATAATAAAATCTGAGTTGTGGCAAACCCATTCCCCCTAGGTTTTTCAGTCTGTACTGAAAAGATTTCTTAATTCAAGGGTTCTTATTGTTCCAGATAAATTGTGAGAATAAGCTATCCAAATTAGAAAAGTAAGATTTAGTAATAAAATAAAGTATACATTGAAACAAGAATAAAAATTTTGGTAAAACATTCATTCTAATGATATTGATTCCTTCTGCTTGAGAGATTGGTAGATCCATCCATTTGACCAAATTCTTCTTTGTTTGTTCTGTCAGAGTTAAGAAATTGTGTTGATAAAGTCCAGAAAATTCTTGTGTGATATTGATACCTAGATATTTGAATTTATCATAGATAGTAAAAGGATGAGTATGAAGAAATGGATAAGACCGTTTGTCCTTATTATTATTTAAAAAAAGAGTGTTTTTGGATAGATTAGTTTTATACCCTGAAATTGTCCCAAAGTCTTTCAACACTGACAATATGATTGGCAATGATTTCTCTGCATCTGACGCAAGTAGCAATAAGTCATCGGCGTACAGAGATACTTTATGTTTAGTTTCTCCCCTTACGATGCCCGAATATCTCACATCTGTTTTAAATGCAATGGTTCAATTGCCAAAGCGAACAACAAAGGCGACATTGGACAACCCTGCCTCGTTGAGCGACCCAAGGGAAAATAGGGCGAGTGAATACCATTAGTCTGTACTGATGCTCGGGGGTGAGTATATAATAAGCGAATCGTAGAGATAATAGTAGGACCAAATCCGAATCTTGACAGGGTCGAGAAGAGATAGTCCCACTCAACCCTGTCAAAGGCCTTCTCTGCATCTAAAGAGAGCAACAATTCCTGATTATTTTCACTCTAGCGCATTTAATCTATATTCATCAGTCTCCTAATATTTAAAAACAAATGTCTATCTCTTATGAAACCTGTCTGGTCTTTAGATATGACAGTAGGGGGTACATTCTCCAGTCGGTATGCCAATATTTTGGCTAAAATTTTATAGTCCACATTCAGCAAACTTATGGGCCTGTACGAGCCCGGTTCCTGGGGATTTTTACTAGATTTGCGTATAAGTGTGATACTGGCTTAATAAAATGAAGGTGGTAGGGTTCCTCTTTCCAGAGCTTTATTAAATACTTACAACAGGATTGGGGAAATCTGACCTATAAAAGCTTTGTAAAACTCCACTGTATATCCATCAGGACCTGGGGCTTTAGAATTGGGCATTTTTTAAATTGTCTATTTTATCTCTTCTAATGTTATTGGTTTCTCTAATATTTCCTTATCATCTATGTTGATAATGAGATCTTCAAAATAATTGTCAATTATTTTAGAATCTATTTTTGATTCAGACGTATATAATTTCATATAAAATTGTTTAAATCTTTCATTGATCTCTTCTGGTTGCATTGTTATTTGTCCTGACCCAGTTCTAATTTTTGCTATTGATCGGGAAGCTTCTTCCTTTTTACTTTGAGATGCTAATAGTCTACCCACCTTTTCTCCATGTTCATAATATTTATGTCCTAACTGTATTCAGTTTGAAGAGACTGCTTTCTATTAATCAATTCAGAAGAGGGGGTTGTGGCGCATTTTTGATCAATATTGGAGATTTCATTTACTATTTCAAATTCTCTTTCTCTCTTTTTTTATTGAGGAAACTACTCCAGGAAATAAGTTGCCCACTTAAATATGCTTTTTGAGTCTCCCACATAATCCATCTAGATATTCCTGGTGTGTCATTAGTGATTTGAAAGTAAGATATTTTTTAATTTCTTCTTGGGATTTGGGATTGATAATAAAAACTTATGGCCTATTGCAATTTTTAATGTTATTTGACAGTGATCCGACAAAACTATTGTTTTATATTCACAATGTTTAACTTTTGGCAGTAGATCTTGGTCGAACAAGAAAAAATCTATTCTCAAATAGGAGTGGTGGACTGGTGAAAAGTAGGAGTATTCTTTTTTATCAGGGAAGATTGCTCTCCAGGGGTCCACTAATTTGTAAGTATTCATAAAGAACTGGACCGTCTTTGCGGATTTTGATAGGTTCACTGTTTTCTGTGATGACCGGTCCAATTGTGTATGAGAACCAAGTTAAAGTCCCCTGCAACGATAAGCTTGTGTGAGTCCATTTTTGGGATTTCTGCAAAGAAGGACTTTATATACTGATGATCATCAATATTAGGGGCATAAATACAGATTAATATGACTGGGTTCTGATAAAGCCTCCCTGTTGCAATAACATATCTACCCCTACTGTCCGAAATCACATTTTCTCTAACAAAAGGAATGTTTTTTTTTAAAATAATTATTGCAGCACCCCTGCCTTTAATATTAAAGCGTGAAGGGTAAGTCTGCCCAATCCGTTTTCTATGTAGTTCATCATGGTCCTCATCTCTGAGGTGCATCTCCTGATGGAATCCTATTTCTGTACCAAGTTTTTCCAAATGGGAAAGAATATTGCCTCTTTTTACAGTATCATTAGTTCCTTTGCAGTTCCAAGAAACCATATTAACTGTGTTTTGTGCCATAGTCATTCTAAGTTCTTCGATGTGTGATAGATCTTGCCCCTTGTAGAAAGGACAACTCGAGAAGGGAAGTTGCAAACAAAGAGACAATTCAAAATAAATGAATAAATACTAGGGCTGCCACGATTATTCGACTAATCGACGACTATTCGACTATTAAAACAGTCGACGAATAATTTGGTCGTCGAAGCGTCGTTTTTTGTTTGTTTTTTTTCCTTGTTTTTCCTTGTGAAAACTACTGTTCGCGTGTTCTAATGCCGGGTCTGCCGTTCTCTTTGTCACATATGCGCAGTGGTGCTAATCCGGTCAGCAGTGATGTAACAGGAAGTTCTCGGTAGGCTCATAACAACACGCTCGCTCGAACATGTGGGAAACAAAGGGAAAATGAAAGAGGAAAAAGTGTCAAATGTAATTTCTGCAAGACAGAATTTGTGTTCCATGAGAGCACTATGGCGATAAATGATCACATGAAGATGAAGCATGTTGAGACTGAGTTTGATCACGCTGAACAGAGAGCTTCGTCTAGCTAAGCTAACATCGGCGCTAACACAGCTAGCGCTGCCGCTGCTGTCATTACTGCGCTGTTTGGAGATGAACCAGAAGATCTGCAGCAGATCCGTGTCTACGGCGCTTCTGTCTGCATAGTGAACGTTTCATAATCTGCGCTCTTCTAACAAAACACCGCGAGGACGGCACGGATAACGAGTTTACACTGGAAATGAACCACTCGTTCAATGCTTCATTCATATTCCGCGCTGCGATCACGTCGTCCGGTTCAAAGAGCGGATTATGAAACATTCACCGCGCAGACAGAGAGGCTGTGTGTCGGTACGGATCTGCAGCAGAGTTATGGAACGATTTAAAACTACGAGTCTCAGAAGTGAAGGAGCTCACCTAAAAGTCCAGAGCTAAGTTTACAAGTGTAGCATTACATTATCTGCATTAAGCTACAATTAAATGTAACCTAAAGTCACTAAAACGACAACAAACAGCAAAACAACCACAACATTAAAGAAGTAACACAGATTTATGGGTTCTCCCCCAAACTGAACAATATGAAGTATCGGTCTGCACATGTGCAGTGGATGTAGGTAGTGAAAGAATGAAAGTACTGATGTACATTCTAACATCTCCTGCTTTTCTCTCTTTTTAAAAATATACATTTCCCCCTTTTAATTTATTTTCTTTGTTTATATGGGCATTATCAGGTTTTTTATGTATAGGAATATCTTCAGTTCAAAGATGTCTTTAGTGTTTTGCTTTAATAAATGGGCCTCAGTGAGCAAATATTTTGAGTGTGTTTATATCTGCAAATAGCTTTTGAAATACTTTACACATTTTTATTAAATATATGTTTTAAAGCTTTAAAAAAGAATTGCAGGGTTTTAATAAGTTTTCAGTAGTTGATTCAGATTACCTAATTTGATTTAAGTCTTGTTTTAATGCCAGAAACAAATGAAGGAGAAAAGCTCAATGATTCATTGAAAGATTAATAAACTGTTGTCTTTATTTTAGTTAGAATATAGCTTACAGACCTCAAGTTTAAAGATAATGATGGTTAAGATGAGTGTTTTACATCCAGTCGCCGCACGAACCGATTAGTCGACTAATCGAAAAAAATAATCGCAGATTAGTCGACTATTGAAATAATCGTTTGTGGCAGCCCTAATAAATACCCATGACACCTAAATGCAGAAAAAGGAAAAACAAAAACAAGAAACTCAAAAACGTAGACGACTCTACGTCTACGTAGAGGAAACTCAACTAAGTCTTGACTTCTCGCTAAATTCTGCTATAACATATATGTATTCTTTTTTTTTGTCCCCTCCCCCCTTCCTCCTCATTTTTTCCCCTGACCTTCTTTCTAGGTCAAGTTCATTAGTTTTATCACCTGTACACTACGCTAACATGCTGAGAACTTCAGCTAGGTATATGCTTCCAAGCATGTAAGTATCTATCTAACACTAACATATTTCTGTACAAAACTTGAATAGTGTCATAGAACATGGAGAGTGCACATACTGGCCTGTATTGAAAATAAAACACAACAGAAAATAATAATAAAAATAAATAAATATTAGCTTGTGCATATGTAATCAGTTTAAAGAGTCTTCACATATAGTAAAAGTGTTAATCATTGTCATAGGTAGAGCATCTTACCACGATAAATCAAATCTGACAAGAAAATATATAAAAAGAAGAAAAACAAAAGTCTGTTCATGTTCTTTACCACTTCTCGGGTTGATAAACAGTCCACACGCATCAGTTGTTCTCCTCTTCTGTTGGTGCAATATTCCGTACAAATGTTTCCGGTGCCTGTGGGTCGGTAAACATGTGTCTTGAACCTTTCACTGTTATCGCCAACCTCGCTGGGAAGTAGAGGCTGTATGGGACTCCAGCTGCTCGTAGTTTGGCTTTTAGTGGGTTGGATGCTGCTCGGAGTCTGCCGACTTCTGGGGTTATGTGAGCTCTATCAATCATTGGCGGTGCATCAAAGTTTTCTGTGCCCAAAATCTGTTGCAACGGGTCTGCTACAAAGCGGCTGGGGTGGCCTCCTTCAGCATCTTCAGAAATTCCAACGATTTGTTGGTTTTGTCTGCGACTGCGGTTCTCCAAATCCATGTATTTTTCAGAAAGCTTCTCATGCTTGTCAAATAAAGCCTCGTGAAATTTTTCCAAAATGACGCTGAGTGACCTTCCCATTTCACATTGTGTGTTTGCAGCTTCCATCTGTGTGTCGCTTAGTGCCTGTAATTGTGGAGAGAGTTCTTTCCTGAGCACGTTTATATCAGCCTTACATTCTTGCCGGATCATTGTCATTTCCCCCCTGAGCTCGTCTTTTAAGGCTCTCATCTGCTCTCTTATGTCCGTTGAGATATCTTCCCGGAGAGTTTTCAAAAGGTCTTGCAGAGTTTGCACGGTGAGTTGAGATTCATCGGGTTGGTAGCCAGCAATCTGACTAGCATTAGCATCCGCTCTGCTAGGCGAAGCGTTAGCCGCAGGAGCCGAGGATGCATGAATAGTCTTCTGTGTGTACTTACAATTCTCTTTTTTTAGCAGCCATGTCACTGGAACTAGAGTTGGGGGTGCCTAGTTAAGTGAAGTGTTTTATCGGGGGAGAAGGTTTATTATCACTTGTTACTCAGCTCATTGCCGGGAGCGGAAGTCACTGTTTAAACTGTATTTTCAGGAATTAAACAAGTTAATTTTAATTTGTCAAAAATGTGGCAATGACCAACAGACAGCACTTTTAAAGCTCTTTTTATAGAGAAAAACATACAAAAGAGTTGATTTAGCGTTTGGTTGTCACTTTAAACTAGTATTTTGATCGCTGAGTCAAGATGTTCATTTATATGGACTAAAATAGTTCAAGCTAAGCACTGACCCTCCCCCGTTGTCTCTGTTTTTTCACTTCACTTAAAATGAACCACATTAGTCATTCTGAAACCGTGTGTTCTGTGCTACATTTATCATTTATCAAGAAAGTCACTCAAAAGTTCTGCAGCACATTATCAATGTGTGATGAAGTAAACATTAACAGGTCATCTTTAATGGGACCCTGCCTCCCTTTGTCATACGATCTAGAGAGCTGCCCTGAGGAAGGACTGAAAAAACAGGGTTCTATGCTGCTGTCAGGAGTTACTTTGTATTTACATGCAAGTGGGAAAGTGGACTAAATCTGTTTCCAGTCCTGTGTGTGTCTGCTTTGTGCTCCATGATGCTGCAGTCTCTCTAAATAGCCCTGCTCGTTTCCACAGGTCGCTCCTCCTTGCAGAAACGAGTGATGGCCTTATTGAGAAGAATCGAGCATCCCACACCGGGGAACATGGAGGTATCGTTCAGCTGCCTTATGTTTGTTAGAGATCATCTTTTAGTCTGTGCTGACGCAGCACAGCCTCATGCAGACCGGTTCTCACTCCTGTCGTTTTCCAGGCGTGGGAGGACACGTATACAAAGTGGGACCAGGCCACCAAACAGATCCTCAACTTCCCCAAAAACAAAGCTGATGATGGACAGGTAAGCTCAAAGCCTCACGCCTCCTTCAAAGATTGACACATCCCCTCAAAATGGAACCTGAATTGGCAGTTCTCTTTGACCATTGATTTTGGTATGTAAGCTAGAACCCAGTAAGACAGGCTTACCCATGTCTGCTGTCTACGGAAGCTTTCTCCACTACGTCAGTTTTAACAGATGTCTGCTCTCTAGATGTAGAGGTTTCCTTCCAATATCACCTTCCTAATTTCCCATCATCCCTTTGTTTACACTCGCTCCTGCTAAAGCCCCTCACAACCCCAACCTAGCATTAGAGGTGCTACAAAAATAGTGATCAGTCTCAGAGGTATCCCTTTGTACAGCTCAGATCCAGAATTCAGCTCAGATGAGGAAAACAAAGACGTCCATGGATCTGTTTGTCATCAGTTCAATGAATGGTTTCAGCCCTCGTCGACTAACATCCTCTGGTGTCAGCAGGATTGTGAAGTGTCTTCATGGCAGCACTGTGGGAATCGGTGTTTGATAGAGGTCAAGTGTAAGTTGACGCTGCTGTTCATGTGCGCCCCCCACAGCAGGAGTGGATCAACATGACAGGCTTCCTGTGCGCTCTGGGCGGGGTCTGCCTACAGCAGCGCAGCACCCCCGGTCCTGCCACCTACAGCCCACCCATGGGCCCACTGAACGAGAGAAAGCCCTCCATGATCTCTGTGGCACCATGTGACATGTCTGGCGGCGCAGCCTCCTCCTGCTCGCTGTCGGCCTCCAGCGAGACGCCGGTCAGCCGCTTCCTGGACCGGCTGCTTGCCCTGCTGGTGTGTGGCCACGACAGGGTGGGCCTTCACGTGAGAACCAACGTCAAAGACCTGCTTGGGCTGGAGCTGAGCCCCGCCCTCTACCCCATGTTGTTCAATAAGTTGAAGAACAGCATCGGGAAGTTCTTTGACACTCAAGGACCGGTGAGTCGGTCTTCAGCTCCATCCATCTGAGTTGGGTTTTGATGCCTGAGCTGGCCTCTGCTCTCCTGTGTCCAGGTTCCCATCAATGACATCAACACCCAATTTGTGGAGCAGACCATTGCCATCATGAAAAACCTGCTGGACAGCCACACAGAGGGCAGCTCAGAGCACCTGGGCCAGGCCAGTATTGAGACCATGATGTTGAACCTGGTCAGGTACGATTCAAACTCAACTAATCCACTTCAAAATTTTGAGCTTAAAGAATCATTTCAATATTTTGAATTTAGACCTAAAACCATGTCAAGAAATCATACTTTATATTCAAGCCATTGCAGAACATCATTCCAAACAACAACACGATGCATGTTTGCAACATAATATGCAATTCCTATTTAAAGTACCATGGTGAGCAGCTGCTGTTACGCTGAAAAATCTCCACTAAAGAGTCCATCGTAAGCGTAAGCTCTTCAATTAAGCATAATTTTTAAGCTAAGCCCAGAAAAAAATCAAGAAATTGGGACGGCAGCTGCGTACACCAGAGGTGGGGACTCGAGTCACATGACTTGGACTCGAGTCAGACTCGAGTCATGAATTTGATGACTTTAGACTCGACTTGGA
>NC_050531.1:22035212-22046723 GCF_002922805.2 Oryzias melastigma | reverse complement strand
CTTGCAAAATGATGACTTGGTCCCACCTCTGGCGTACACTATTGGTATTTGTGTGCCTGATTTATGTTAATCCAGAGGTGGGCAAACCTTTTGATTTCTGGACCACAAGGGGTTCTAAAATTTGATAGAAGGGCTAGACCAGGAGCAGATGTCTTTTAGCAATCTGCCTCAGTTTGGACAAATGCATTCTAATTTTGATTACACAAATTAAATATTTTAAAAGAGAGCATTTTATTTTTTTTGTACAAAACTGTGACTTTATTTCTAATTTTAGTGCCAACTGTACCTATGGGATTATGATCCTCAGAGAAAAACAAAAACTTTGAGAAATGCATGCAGCGTTCGTGTGCTGTTTGAATAATCAGAAAAATTCCTGCCCAACTTATAAATTACACATGAACGTCAGGAAAACAACAAATCTTAAATAGTTAAACATACCACATGTGGCCACTGGGCCGTAGGTTGCCCACCAGTGTTAATCAGAAGGTCAGTTGAGCTGCTGGTTCAAACTAAAGGAGCTGCAGCATTTCTTCATAGTACCTCAACCACAAACCATCAGCAAAGATTAAATTCTATGCTCTCAGCAGCATTTCAAACAGGTGACACAGGTGAGCCCTCCACTCCGGACCAAGGCTGGGTATCGATAATAATTTCCAGAAACTATTTGATTCGATTCACAAGAGCCTGGAGCAATTCGATTCGACTTTTTTCCCCCGGTTCTTTTGATTCTTAATTAAATTCGATACAATTTAATCGAGTTTGCACAGTTCACATTTATACACATTTGTTTAGAAATACATTAATAATCTACTGTATGATTTGAATATATTTATATTAATCTGATCCAGTTCACATACTGTAAATGTATCAGTGAAATAATGAGATTGTTAATATCATCCAGTGTTACATGGATTCTCTAAAGGAGAAGTTCTAACTAAAATGTTCAGATCATTAACATTGGAAACATTGTTCTGCTTCTCCTGGAGGACGTTTCAGTTTGACCACTAGGTGGTGATCACACTATAGCAATACAACTTATTCCAGAAGAATAAGAAAGAATGAGGAAAAAAAAAAGGGAAAACAGTGCTTTGAACCACAAATTGTTACTTTCAAAATATTTACGTAAGAGTTTGAAAATTTCATGTCTCCAAGTTTATAAAGATGTTAATTTAGTCACCAATGTATGTTTAGGTCAACCAAGCGTTAGGATTACCCGTTCTATGGGAAATTCCATTAAACGTTAGCATCAAGCTAGCAGACTTTAGCTTTATGTGCTAAATTCATCTATATTTTTATGAATTGATTATTGAGTTATTAAGCTTAAATTGATCTTATTAACCCAGCCCTACTCCAAACACTTGGGCCCAATGTGAATTATTCCCTTCCCCTTCATTTACCTCTTCAAACGGAGAGTTTTGAAAAAATAGTGATTTATAATTGAGACATCACTTTCATCGATGACGTCACCAATAATTGCCAGTCCACTAGCTTTAGCGTGAAGTTTCCAGCTCTCAAATATACATAAAAGCAGCTTTATAACTTTAAAAAGTCATGCTACAACAAAAAGTCATTACTTACATTTTAATGTAAACCTCTATGCTTCAGAGCGCACCCACGTGAAGAGAAGGGCTTCTCAGTGCTCAGGTTTACCCTCGGGATGGAGGACTTTGTATGCCTCCACTTGGAGGGTGAGATAAAAAAAAAAAGATATATTTCGGTCACATTTACGCTGTCCCTTCAAATGGACGGGTAGGGACAAGTGAAGAATCTGGCGGGCCTTGGAGTCTGAGTCCCATGAGATTGTATCTTACTACTGTGAAGGATTCATTTTGCAGGTGTTGGCGTTATGTTTGAGGAAGGAGACCCCTCTACACAGAACTGTCTGATCAGTGTGCTGCTCCTCAGGTATGTGCGCATCCTGGGTAACGTGGTTCATGCCATCCAGATTAAAACCAAGCTCTGCCAGCTGGTGGAGGTGATGATGGAGAGACGGGATGACCTGTCGTTCTGTCAGGAGATGAAGTTCAGGTGAGACATGTGCAGCGACTACAACAGAAAAATCAAAAGTCGCTGAGAGGCTGACGCTGGGCCTGGTTATTGTGTGATGGGCTGAACAAGAGGACTTGTATGGAGAGAAAATAGACTCACTCAGATTTGTGGGTGCATAATTCTTGATTTGTGCATAAATAGGGATTTGTGCGTTTGTATTCTTGATTTGTGCTTGTGTAATTCTTGATTTGTGTATAACTTTGGATTTGTGCGTACTTATTCTTGCTTTGTAACTCGTATAATACGTTTTGTGCATAAGTAAAAAAAATGACAAAATTAAAAAAAATACAAAATACAATTTTGTACAAATTAAAATTGCAACAGCTTGAAACTAATCACACAAAAAATATGCACAAATCCCCTCTAACATGCAGATGAAACCTAAGTTACACACGAATTCCATCTTGAGACTCTTTTCACAAGTGATGCGTTCAAGTACTTCTAGAATGCTTGGTCATTAGAGTTTTCTTATCAGCCGTTTTAATCTTACATTGTTAATAATATTTGGTGAAACTTGACATTTTCCCACTTTCTTAAACAGATAAACCCAATAATTATTATAAAAAAAGTCTAAATAAACATTTTTTGAAACGTTTTAATTTTTTTTTTACTTATGCACAGAACATATATGAGTTACAGATCAAGAATACGCACGCACAAATCCAAAGGTATCCACAAATCCTAAATTACATACGCACAAATCAAGAATACAAGCGCACAAATCCTTATTTATGCACAAATCAAGAATTATGCACCCACAAATCTGAGTGAGTCTATTTTCTCTCCATAGACATGAATTAGGTCATACTTTGAACCTCTTATTAATGACAAAAAAGTAATTAAATCAACTTAGGATGACTCTGGCTTATTGTAAGCAAAAGAGAAAAGCACAAAAATGGGAAAAAAGCAACAAAAAAGCAGTCACCAAAAAAAAAATGTGGCAACCCAGCTCACCCTCTCCCCTCTAACTTACAGGTGCAAATCAACTGGTGAGTTATAATCACAAAAAATGTCTCTGCCCACAAACATGTGATTAGGGCTGTGACGAGTATCCGGGTGCTCAGGTATTCGCAATCTGCTCCCGAAAATTCGACTACGGATATTCGCGACGTCCAAGATCGCTGATTCGCGATCTTTAGAAATGTAGTAACTTGTTACAAAATATGATCATAATATCATCTGGGGACCAAGTATTTTTGCTCTGAAAAAATAATAATAAGAATCTTTATTTATATAGCACCTTTCAAGATAAGAATCACAAAGTGCTTCACAATAAAACTAGGGCTGTCAGATTTGTCGCGTTAAAAACGCATTAATCTGACGTGTGCTTGACGCCGACAATTTTTTTGACGCATTAATCGCGGACTTTCTCATACGTGCCTTTCCACACCGCGCGCGCGGGCGTCCCGCCCTCCAACTCACCGGCTGCTCTCACTAGATCACGGGCGGGTCTCCAACCACCGAGCTGCGAGCTAAACCGGCCCGGCGCTAGGACCTGGAGAGCTCCTGCACCCTAACCCGGCTCCGGTTCGCGTCCAGTACCACGTCTGGTGGTACCGGCTCGCGTCCGGCGCCGCGTCCCGAGAGCTGTGGACCCCCGACGTTCCGAACAGCAAGCTCACCGGGGGACGTTTTAAATGTTCTGGAGGTTTCAGCGTGATCCAGCCCCAGCATAGCGGTCTGTCTGCCGGCATATTCATCCGTGAGCTCCGCTGGACACGTCGGTGCATCGAGCTGCAGAGAACGCGGCGGCAGTAACAAATTGTCAAACTATCCACAGAGTATCCCGCTTTTCTCAGTCTTTAATGTTTTAAAAAACAAAAGTTAATTGGAAATGATAAATCTCTATTTCATTTATTACTGTAGTTCAGCAGAGGAGGAAAAGATTTGGTCCTGACAAAAAATGAACATGAAAGTGTTATGGAAATTTTATTTTTGATGTGTTTTTAATTTTATTTTACTAAACGTGGATTGAAGTTTTGAATTTAAAATGCCCTTCACTTGCACTTGGGCTTTTGTTAGGGATTTTATGTTACACCCTTTTATTGTTAAGAAAGTTTATCTCAATACAATGTTACAAAAAAAAGTATTTCATGATGAAAACTATTAATTTTGTCATTCTTGTTTTCATAATTAATGTAGAACTACTAAATTCCACAAACCACACATTTTTTTCCTTAAAAAAAGGCCAAATGTAAATTTGCGATTAATCGCGAGTTAACTCTGGACAAAATGCGATTAATCGCGATTAAGAATTTTAATCGCCTGACAGCTCTAAATAAAACACAAGTAAAGTATAAAAAGTATAAAAACAGAGTAAAAAAAAAACAGACTATAAACACTGAAAATAAAAACATAATTAAGAAAAGGCCATTTTAAAAAGATGTGTCTTTAGCTGCTTTTTAAAAGAAAACACTGAGTCAACAGATCTGAGGCTGAGAGGAAGGGAGTTCCGTGTTCTTTTAACCACCAGCAGGCCTTGGTCACATGATCTGAGTGACCTGCTGGGAGCGTACGGCTGCACAAGGTCCTTTATGTAGACCGGTGCTTGGTTATTAACTGCTCTGTAAGTTACAACCATGATCTTGAATTGCACTCTGTAGTCGATGGGGAGCCAGTGCAGTTTGATTAACAGTGGGGTGACATGAGAAAATTTGGAGGATTTAGTTAAAAGCCTTGCAGCAGCGTTCTGGACAACCTGAAGACGTTCTAGAGATTAGAGTCTAGAGACGGGAGGAAATAAAAGCATGAATGAGCATCTCCATCTCAGAACGTGATACAACTGGACTCAGTTTAGCAATGTTTTTTAAATGATAAAAACAAGATCGAACAAGTGCAGCAACATGAGAGTCAAGAGATAAAACTGGGTGTAGAGTTACCCCGAGGTTTCTAACAGATGACCTGACAAAAGAGGAAAGTGGACCGAGCCACTGCACTATCTGGGAGTGGTATTAGTCAGGAGCACAAACGAGGACCTCAGTTTGAACTTCATTTAGCTGGAGAAAATTGTCATTCATCCAACTCTTGACAGAATCCAGACACTTGTGTAAAATCTGTATTTTAAAAACATCCTGTGGTTTAAAATATACATAAAGCTGAATGTCATCAGCATAAAAGTGATAAGAAATGTCATTAAAAGAGCTTAAAATGTGCTGCAAAGGCAACAGATATAAAATGAACAATAAAGGTCCCAAAACAGAGCCTTGTGGCACACCAGAAGAGAGAGAAGCAGAGGAGGACTTAAACTTAGAGGATATCACAGAAAATGATCTACCAGTGAGGTATGAGATAAACCAGGTTAAAGAGGATCGGGATATCCCGACCGAGTTTTTTAAGCCTGTCTAGGAGGACGTGATGGTCGACAGTGTCGAAGGGTGCGGTTAAGTCCAGAAGCAGCAGCACGGAGCAGTTTCCTTCATCACTCTGCATTAGGATGTCATTTGTGACTCTGAGAAGAGCTGTTTCAGTGGAGTGAGCTCTACGAAAACCTGACTGAAATTTATCGAGAACGGCCTGTCTGTCTAAAGCAGCTATAAGTTGTTTTGCAACAACTTTTTCTAAAATCTTGGAAATAAATGAAAGATTAGATATAGGTCTGTAACTGCTTGGGAGGGAAGGGTCAAGCCCACGTTTCTTAAAGAGGGGAAAGATGACAGCTTCTTTAAAATACTCAGGAACTTGACCAGACATCAGGGACAAGTTAATGATTGACAGGACGCAGGGACCAATGGACTGGAAGACATCTTTAAATAAAGGTGTTGGCAACACATCGAGGGGGGAGGAAGATGACTTCATTGTGGACACTAATCTGACCAGCTCAGGGAGACAAACGGGTGAAAATGTGTCTAAAATCACAGGCCGAGGTGGGCTGGGAACAGAAACTAATGCAGCTGTGTGACTCAGAGAGTTCCTCACCGACCTGACTTTTCCAATAAAATATGATAAAAACTTTTCACAATCATCATTTGAGTGGATGGGGATAGCAGGTAGACGAGGCATAACGATCTCACTAATGGTGTTAAACAGCACCTTAGGATTTCCTCTGCTTTTAGAAATGAGATTGGTGAAGTATGCAGCCCTCGCATCAACAGCATTATTAAAAGAAACTAAAAGATCTTTGAGATAAAGGAGATGAACATGCAGGCAAGTTCTTTTCCACAAATGTTAAACTTTTCTGCAGGACTGTTTTAGATGGCGAATACTGTCGTTAATCCAGGGAGTTATATTTATGACAGGGGCTAGTCTAGTTTTAATGGGACAGACTTCATCTAAGATGGAAAGACAATAACTGTTAAAAAGACTGAGTGAAGCATTCACATCAGTGCATGGAGGGAAATCCAAATGAAAAGCATTTGAAAAGGTCTCAGCTGAGGAAGTTTTTACCCCCCTAGGGTAAAAAGGAGGTTGAGCGTGGCATATTTAAAATGTGTGGGCCCAGACACATGTTGAGTAAAATTAAGAGTCCAGAAACCTCTGGCAAAGAGGTCAGAATCATCAGAAATATGAATATCAAAATCACCCAGAAAAACCAGCTTGGACAGCTTCATCGTGGAGGATAAAAAGTCACTGAGTTCATTTAAAAATTGTCTGTTTGGTCCAGGTGGACGGTAAATAACAGCTCAGTATAGTGGGTTTTTGTAGATTAATGTAGGATTTTAAGTTTACAAACTGAAACAAAGCCGAAAGAGCCGCGGAACTGCCAGCGGAAGTAAACACATCTTCGTGACGGTGAAGCTTCCGGTTTTCAAAGTAAAACTAGCAAGAGCTTTTTTCTGTTCAGAAACTGAGACTGAAGTTCCGCTCACAGACATAACTTCTGAAAAAATTAATTAGCTTTAACATCGGAGCATTAGCTTCAGTGTTTACATTATTTTGGTTATGGTAACTCTTCAACATTTGACGCAATTAACGAAACTCCAGCTTATTCTGAAGAAACAGCCTCGCGCTGCTGAAAGGCGGATGTAATCAACATGAATCAGCTGATTCTGCAGCAAAAAAAGACTTTTCATACGAGCTCTGCACCAATATGTGATGATTAGAACTTAAAATATTGAAGAACTTTGAGGATAGAAAACTGTGGAGAACATTTTCAGGTTTTGTTGTTAAATGATCCAAAACAGCAGTGATTTTTATCCTTTTTATGTTGTTTTACTGCTGAACCAGAAGATTGATAAAAAAAAAAGTTTAAAATGACAAACATTTATTTCTATGCTAATCTTTGTGTTTTTTTTTAATCTGTTTTATTCATTCTGATCTCCTGTTCTAAATAAAGGTATAAATGATGATTAAATACAAATAACTTAAATTTTCATCCATCCAGTAAATAGACATACACATGGCAATAAACATATTAAAAAGTAAGAATCGTGATTCGATTCGTGAATCTCTGAGCTTGATTCATGAATCGAATCGGATCGCCACCTAAGCAATGATCCACAGCCCTACATGTTACCCACCAGGTGATTACCGCTCATTATTACCACAAACAATACTATAATCAAGAAACAGTATTTATTCACCTTCATATAAATAACAGTTAAATTCATGGCTCCACCCCTTAGGACCCTTCCTTTCTGGGACATCCCCATAGACTTGACCTTAGTTCAGGAGGGTGGAAATGCTAAGAAATATTCTTCAAAACCAAAGACTGAAACACACCAAACTGTGTGGAGAAATCATGTAGGTCCAACGGCTGATCTTTTGGGGATGCTGTTGCACTAAACAGGCTCTGGCTTATTATGCCAAAAATAACTTTCAGACTTGCACACCATTTATAGAGAACCTTTACACAGCAGGTAAAGAACAGACCTTCTTGTGCATTTGACAATCTGAGTGTTATAGGACAGAATGTCAGCAATAGTCAAATTGGCTGCTTGACACGTGTCCAAAAATGTGTTCATAAACTTGATACTTCAGGTGCGTGTGACAAGAGTCCAAGGTTCGTAGTCTTACCGCTACATGGAAGCATTAACTGTAGATCTTATTTATGATGCATGGAAGACATGTATGATAATCTGGTTTATTTATATTGGAGAGCTCTTCCATGTCAAGTTCATGAGGTCATTCAGACTGTCCCAGTACAGTCAGCTTCACTATCTACGGCATCTGAATGACGGTGCTTTCAGTGGGACTTCCTTCTCTCTATGACCCCGTTTTATGACTTGCTGTCCTGCAATAATCCACAGAAGGGAAACAAAAACAAATGACTAAATTAGACAATCTTTTTATTGTTATTGTTTCATTTGAAAAAAAAAAAAGCTTCATAAAGTTTAGGAGGAAAACGATCCGCTTCTCCTCCATGTTGTTTCTGGACTCCACCCACAGATCACGTCATCAATACGTCATGGGCATTGACTGTACAAGTACGAAATCTGGACTAAGCAGTCCTTCCCCTCTTGTGTTCCAAATAGGAAGTACTGCTGGTTGTAAGAGGCCCAAAGTCCCATAGACTTCCATAGAGAAATACAGTTATTACTCAGTCATTTTATTTGTCAGATCAACCTTTCTTTCTCTGATACATTCTTCTTAATATCTTCTTTCCAATCCTAATTTCTTTTAAAGATATTTTTTCTTTATCACCAGTTATTCGAGTTATAAACTGACCAATCAGATCTCTCAGTAAAAGTATGTGGTGCCCACTTTCCCTGCCTCTAAGGTTTAATTGACAGATTCTCCTGAACAGGTTTCAGTGATTGGTTGACAGTACTTCCTCTAAAAACGTGACTTGGACTGACTCGGACCATTCACTGTCGACGGCTTGGAAATTGTTTGTAGACGTATCAGGAAGTGACAGCGAAGGCTCTGGTCTGATTTTGCAGGGCTGGAGGTAATGCATTTCCTATTGGGGACCTCAACGCTTGCTATGTCCAGTTCCTAAGTTCCTGCTTATACAGTCAATAGTCATGGGCCAAAGCTTAGTCCTTGTTTGGTTGACGTGATCTGTTTTCTTTCCAGAAGTTCTGATTTTTCAACTCCTAACATGATGCCAAAAATACACTGCTGGCAGACCTTAGATCACATCTTATCATTGAAACTGGACGTCTCTGACTCACAAATTGTATTCCATGTGAACACAGTTGGTCTGTCACACATTCAGTGCTTCAGTTTTTTGCGTTTCAAAATGCAGATCACTGACGTCCTTCACTTTCTTTAGTCAACTCTGGTGGTAATTGTACTGGGTGGTCCATAGAGCAGAGAACCACTATTGTTCTCATTGTTTATTAGCTTTCTCTACACCAAAGTTAGGGGAACTTAACTCCTGCTGGCCAAAGTTGACGAGCAAATGAACTTAACTCCACTTTGAATCAAACCTGTTAGTAGGGATCAGACTCTGGTTTCTAGTAAGCTCAGCTCCGTGCAGAGTACCAGCTCCTTGCTGCCATCATGATGTCTGAAGGGGCCGTTTCTGGTGACCCTAACCCCTCTTAAACACCTTGAACTTGAGGCATCTTTCTCCTCTCTCTATGGTCACTCTCCCACTTCTTTACAGGAACAAAATGGTGGAATACCTGACAGACTGGGTGATGGGAACCTCCAACCAAGCTGCTGACGATGACATCAAGTGTTTGACCAGGTGAAGCTCTTGTTTTCCTACCATTGAAGTCTCTTCAGGAAGTGCCCAAGTTTCCCTTCAAACAGCTGTTGCTCTGACACGCAGAGACCTGGACCAGGCCAGCATGGAAGCCGTGGTGTCGCTGTTAGCAGGTCTGCCTTTGCAGCCAGAGGAAGGCGATGGTGTGGAGCTCATGGAGGCCAAGTCTCAGCTCTTCCTGAAGTAAGGACACAGGCTGTTGGCAGCTGCTGGTATTTTCATGTTTCCTGTTGTGTATTTTTTCCCAGGTTTCTGAAGTACTGGAAGGGCTGCATTTTCTAACTCAAGTGGTGCTCTTGGCATGCTTCAGAGACACTGGGGGGTTATTATTCGTATATTATCTTTGCACAGAGGTTTTCCTGCTCCCTCAGGTACTTCACCTTGTTCATGAACCTGCTGAACGACTGCAGCGAGGTGGAGGATGAAGGCCAGACAGCTGGAGGACGTAAGAGAGGGATGTCCCGACGCCTGGCCTCTCTTCGACACTGCACTGTGTTAGCCATGTCCAACCTGCTCAACGCCAATGTGGACAGTGGCCTCATGCACTCCATTGGTCAGTGAGGCGCTGCTGCAGCACCTGAAGGCTTTGCATTGATGGAACGTTCTGATTAGTGGACTGAACTTCTGCTTCTGCAGGTTTGGGCTACCACAAAGACCTTCAGACCAGAGCCACCTTCATGGAAGTGCTGACCAAGATCCTACAGCAAGGCACCGAGTTTGACACTCTGGCAGAGACGGTGCTGGCAGACCGCTTTGAGAGGCTGGTGGAGCTGGTCACCATGATGGGAGACCAAGGAGAGCTGCCCATCGCCATGGCACTGGCCAACGTGGTTCCTGGTTCCCAGTGGGTAAGTCACCTAGGTCAGGACCGAAACACACCTGGCAGGAACTTCCCCTAAATTCAGTAAATAGTTTGTCTGCAGAGCTCTTTAAAGTCCTTGTCTTTTGATTTATCAGAAATTCCTTCCCAGTGGTCTTTTAATATGCCAAAATCAAAACCTTTGTGGTTTTCTAGGACATAGTTTCTGCAGTTTGGCAGGAGTTAATCAGAAATTCACTTCAGAGATGTGGGCAGGACTATTGCCAGGGAGTAAGCCTGTCCCCACTTCCTATCCCACTAGCTTACTGCCCCTCTTATTCCTCACCTAACAATAACAGTGCAACAGAAATGGTGGACATTATCAGTAGTACAGTTCTGATCCAGATTCCAGCTCAGACGAGGAAAACAAAGACGATCATGGATCTATTTGTCTCCAAGTGGATGTATCAGAATGGAATGGAGCAGGGAGACTGTCTCCTGATGATTGTAGCTTCTACATCACAGCTATGATGTTTTTCAAACTGTATGTTTTCACCGGCTCCAGTTTTAATCTTAACTTTCTTTATATATGTCCTCCATTATGAGATAAATGGTACAAGAGCATGTTAAAAACAGCATTTTCATTTGAGTGTGTCCTCACCCCTTTAACATTGGAGCTCCAGTGTTTGTGTTCTCTGATTTACTGTAACTTTTCAACCGTTAACATAATTCCAGCAGATTCTGAAGGAGAAAAGCGTCTCCCAACGGAATCTGTTGGAATTATCATGTTAATGGTTGAAAAGTTACAGTATGTTAAAGATTTTGTGTTTAAGTGTCACTGGCGCTCAGGAGAAAATCTGGTTTATTTTCAAATAATAAACAATTTTTCACAATAAAACATAGCGATTGACAAATGCAATTATGTTTTTGTATCTAAACAGAACCTCAACTGGGGACATTGTCGGGCGGTGGAAGGAATACTTTTAGGATCTCCTCAACCCTGCTGACACGCCTTCCGTTGAGGAAGCAGAGGCTGAGGACACTGGGGTGGAACTGTCCATCACCCAAGCTG
>NC_050531.1:22003833-22027737 GCF_002922805.2 Oryzias melastigma | reverse complement strand
ATAGTTCACTCTGAAAGGCTTAAGAAAATCATGGTATGACCCCTTAAATATCCAGACTACCCTGGTTCCCTGCTGTCCCCATCTTACCTCATTTCAAATGTGGTTAACTGCGTTTTTGTCATAGAGAAATTATTTTGGATTTTTGAAGTGGAGATGCATCAACTCAGTGGGGATTTTGCTAAAATGCTTGCAAAATACAGTTCATAAAAGCACACATGATCTGTGTAATTAATATTACATTGTTTTATAAATGACTTGAAATGACTTGAAACATTAATAGTAGGACTTGTGACTCGACTTGAGACTTGTTGGTCATGACTTGTGACTCGACTTGGGACTTGAGTGCTTTTGACTTGGGACTTGACTCGGACTTGAGGACAAAGACTTGGGACTTGACTCGGACTTGCAAAATGATGACTTGGTCCCACCTCTGGAGTGTAGTCTATCAACTACTTGCATCTTCCTAGCAGAAACATGGGGTCATATTTTTAGGTCATTAACTTACCCATGATGGCAAAAACAGAATAAAAAGCTCTAGCTGAAGCCCCTGTCGACCATCGTGGAAAAATGTGCGTCTGGTGTGAATTGCAGGAGAGAGCAGATGTGGCGTGCACTCCGCGCCATGCCACCTCGCGATGCTTCCTCGTCCAGCGTGAGTCTAGTAATCTGGAGCTGCAGAGCATGATGTGGTTCTGAAATGATGTGGGACTTACATGGTTTGACCAATCACAAAATTCAACTGTTATACCTTGATTCAACCGGTAGGGAGCAGCACACAGACTGTTATTGACAATATTTTCAAGAATTAAACAAGTTTTTTTCAATTTGTCAAATTTTTGGCCATGAACAGCAGACAGCTCTTTTAAAACCAACTCACAAAAAAGTTGATTTAGGGTTTGGTTACCCTTTAACTTTAGGTTCATCAGTCAGTTGGACTCTGAACAGAAGAATCTATGCTGTCATTAACATCCACGTCTCTCTGACTTGCAGGACGAGCTGGCCAGGGTCCTGGTGACGCTCTTTGACTCTCGCCACCTGCTCTACCAGCTTTTGTGGAACATGTTCTCCAAAGAGGTGGAGCTGGCCGACTCCATGCAGACTCTGTTCAGAGGGAACAGCCTCGCCAGCAAGATCATGACCTTCTGCTTCAAGGCGAGGCAGATGGTGTTCGTGTCACGTGAACACCAGACCTGCTGCCTTTGGCTGACCTGTCCCGATATCTCTTCAGGTGTACGGAGCTGCCTACCTTCAAAAGCTCCTGGAGCCTCTGTTAAGAGGAGTCATCACCACACCAGAACACATCAGCTTTGAGGTGGACCCCACCAGGTAAGAATTTAGTCTGAGTCTCTGTCAGCACTGGGACATCAGCCTACATAAAATATGTCCAGCCGTATGTTTCTGATCCGGATGTCAGCTGGACGAGGAAGTGAAGATCTTCATGGACAGAACTTCCTCCAAAATCCTGATTCTTTCTCCTTCCAGTTCACCAAAGACTCTTTTAGCTAATTCTCCAATGTTTATTGACTGTGATCAATACATTCAATCATTGGTTTCTCAGAGTTCTTGATAAAATAATCAAAGCTAACATCAAAATGCTCTTTCATTGATTTACAATCCTTTCCAACTGCGGTCAAATGAGCCGCCGTTCACATTTCCGTGGTCACATCAAGAAGCTCCGTGGAGTCTGGTGGAGATTTTCCAGCGTTCTCAGTCCTGCTACCGTAAGTATTGGATGAAACTCACACCAAAAATCCAGTGATGCTGATTTGACCACAGAAATGTGAACGGCGGCTCATTTGACTGCAGTCAATGTGAAGATACCATCTTCTCTTCTCCAGAACCTGAACTAGACACTAGGAACAGATGAGGGTTTAGTGCATGTGCAGCAGAGCTGTTGATGGAAAGAAGATCATTCATTCAAACAGAGTCTGTCCAAGACAGTTTGATTGATTCAAAAAGAGAAATACTCAGAAATGTAAAAACAAAATGATTTCTTATTATATTTATTCTCTTTCAGAAGAAAAATGACACACAGACATGTTTAAAACTCTAAAAGTAAAAACTAACATCGGAGATGGGTTTTAAGGAACATCTGTCATCTGTATGTTGTAAATGTTTGTCCCATCTTGAGAGGAAGTGCTGA
Organism: Oryzias melastigma; assembly: GCF_002922805.2. Classification (NCBI taxonomy): domain Eukaryota; kingdom Metazoa; phylum Chordata; class Actinopteri; order Beloniformes; family Adrianichthyidae; genus Oryzias; species Oryzias melastigma. The sequence goes on along the minus strand of NC_050531.1, from coordinate 22,025,594 downwards.
GTCTGAAATGGTTTTAGTTGTTTTTGATTAAATCTTGTCTCTGTTGCTAAAACTTAGACTTCTATGCTTGACTTACAGTGTCCTCTACAAACAAGGCTTTTTTTTCCAAAAATAGGAGTATCAACACTTTAAAAATTCATTTTATGTTTTGATTTAGCAAATGTGGTTTATAGGTGACCAGCTGAGCTGCATACAGTGTGCTGTTGTTATGGGGGTGGGGTGCTTCTATCTCCTCCTGGTTGAGCTGTAACTTCAGCACCAATCGGCTGGGCTGCGGGTGTGTCTGCAGGCTGGAACCTGAAGAGAACCTGAAGGAGAACCAGGGAAACCTGCTGCAGATCACGGAACGCTTCTTCCAGGCCATCATTGGCTCCTCCAACGAATTCCCCCCCCAGCTGCGCAGCGTCTGCCACTGCCTGTATCAGGTAGGAACCGCGTCCCCCTGAGCTCGCCCCGGCGCCTCCAGCTACTCGCCCTCACCTATCCGTGTGTGTATGTGAGTGGCCAGACCAGCATTTCCTGCCCCCCCTTCAGAATCAGTGCTGAGCAGTGAAGCCTGCAGGTCACCTGCCACCACCACCAAAGATGTGAGCTTGATACAGAAGCTGCTCGTGAGCTGACAGGTCAACCTGTTTCCACAGTCTGGAACAGAGGCCACAGATTGGACCTGAAACCTCTGAGGACATAAATGTGTCATCAAGTGAACATTAACATCTGAATTTGATGATCTGATGCTTTGAGTCAGCATTGTAATTCTGTTTATTGCTGAGGATTTCTGCTACACAGTGTCGTCATGCCTCTCATCCAGAGACTCACAGGGACCCTACACTTTAACTTGACACTGTATGCTCATTTGTGTGGCTTCCATCAGACATGAAATCATCGTTAGTCTTCTTGCTTTGACCTCTTTAAGGGGGGTGGTCATTGTTTCACAAACATGTTCTCACAACATCTCAATAAACAGCCTTCACTGCTGCTGTCTCTCTGTTTATGTCCAGCAATGGTCGCTGGTTGCTGGGGGTCCCACGCCAGGCAGGAAACTGGTTTTCTGAGCCCTATAGTCAGGAGATCATCAGAGCGAATGGTGCTGTAGGTTCTGCTTGTTTTGCAGCAGTGCAGCTGAAGTGGAGGAGGCAGCATTATGGTGCATTCACACCAGACATGGCAAGTTTCATTGTAGGGTCAATGTAAAGACGCGATCTGAGGTCTTGCTTCGGGGGTGGGGAGGTTTGATGTGGCGTGTCAACCAATCAGGGACTTGGCTTTGGGGATGTGACGTTTTCAGTGACTCGATCAAAGAATAGAAAAAATGATTTTTTTCCTGAACTTTTATCCATGTTCTTAACCTGTGAGTTAGCCAGAGACTGTCCCAGTTGCTGTTGGGTGAAGGTGGGATACACGCTGTACAGATCGCCAGCCAATCAAAGAGACCATGGAGCTGGAACGACCGCTACACTAGGCAGCCGCCCAGTGGACAACTCAGTGAGCTTTTTTGCCCTGGCGCCCGGCAGAGCTAGGAAGGTCTACTGTCCAGGCTGCTGGTCCCTGGGCAGTGGAGCTCGCTATGCTGGCCTGCCAGTGGCAGCGGTTAGTTGCCCAAGCAGTCGGAGAGCCGCTGTGCCTGCTGTTGTAGTGCCATCGCTCTAGCTTCGTAGGCTAATGATGTTTTTCTTATTTTTATCGAGACAAAAGATCCCCAGTTTTATTTTTATTTCCTCACTCTCGAGTTAATGCTCAAACTGGACCACAGACAGACGGAAGTAACGTTTAAAACCATCCTCATCCAGGCACAGCTCCTGTAGTAAATGGTGAAATTCACCTTACTGTGAGCTTCTCTAAAAGATCTGGTGAAAACAACCACACCATGTGTTTGCCGGCGCTCCTGAAGACCGCTCAAAAACATATAAACTCAAGCTACTCGCTCAACATCAACCAAAATGTGAAAACAAAGGAATTTCAGATCAACTTTGGCGGTTGCTCTGCGGCAGGAGCGTCAAGGCGTTGAGCAGTAAATTTGATGTGTGTCAAAAGAGAGGAGAATTTGACTCACCTGCCGTGTCCAGTGTGAATGCAGCATTAGTGGAAGCTTTTTGCAGACACAGAGCATGTCATAACAGAGCCAAAGTTCTCTGAGCTACACCTCCATGAGGGACAAACTGCTGAAGAACAGACTGGTGAATTTTCAATAGAAATGGTAGAGCAACACAGCCTTTTATAGAGAATGGAGCTTTAGACAGACTCCAGAACTGTTCTATATCAGAGTCAATCATCTCCTGCTCCTCCCCAGGTTCCCCAACAGCAGAAGCTGCTCAGTCATGGTTGCTAGAACAGGTCAAATCCGGCAGCTGGTGAAGTTGAACAGACTGACAGTCTGAAGGTCAGCTCAGGCATCTCATGCTGTGGCTGTGCACGCCGAGGGAGTGAGGGGGTGTAAGGAAGACTCATAGGCATCTTTGGCCCAATCTAAACAACAGCGGTTTTATAACTTTAAAAAGGTCAAAAAGGGAAGAATTGGGATTAAACCTTTGTGAGTGGCAGGTGAGGTTTTGAGGAAGAGTCTTTCACTTCTTGCTTGTTCTTTGGTTATATTTTCTGCTGCAGTTTCATGAGATCATGGCTTCTAGTTTTTTCCATGATCGAGCCTAGAAGAAACTCACTTGGAGGATTTTTTTTGTGATCATTTGAACTTTTGAAGCTTCTTTCCTATTATTTTTGAGTATTTAGTTTCCTGTCTGAGTGATTGTGAGCATCTCCTGCTCTACAAGTGTGCGTTTTCCGGCCTCTCGTTCTGGTCCCACCTGGATTGTTCTGCTGCCAACCCCCAAGCTGCTCCAGACTTGCAGTAGAGACGCTCCCTGACCTCTCCATGTTCCGCTTCAGCTTTCCTTTGGCTCACATACAGACACAGCCACCTGAGGGGGAGATGGCCGGTATTCTCAGAGCTGCTCTCATCTCGTTCTTTTGGCTTTAAATGAGGCAGAAACGACGTCAGATGAACAACAAAGAAAACCAAATGCAACCAGACCTTACTGATCAATGCATTCAGATATCTGATCATCCATGTAAAAAAAAGCCTTAATTTTTGTAGCTACTGTCAGCAGGATGTACTAGTTTTTGTCCAACATATGAATTCTAATGGCACATACACACCGAACGCGATTCACGCGACAAATTTGCGGGCCCCGCCCCTTTTTTGCGGCGCTGTGAATTTGCTGCTCGTCGCTTGTCAAAAAATGTTTACCAGCTCTGTCTGTGGATATCCCACTTAGAATGAATGGAAGACACATACGATGTTAAAGAATAAAGGTTTCCGGTTCTGGTTCCGGTTCCAAAGCGGTTCTTTGGTTTCAGTTTGTAGTCTGTGCCAATTTCGGTACTTCGCTCCCCGCTCCGTGCTCTGGGGTCAGCACTTCCGCAGTGGCTCTCTCTCTACCGGCGTGTTGAACGGGCGAGCCCCGCTGGTCCGGGAGGCTGTCTGTCTGCAACCAGTGAACCGCTGTGACAGGACAGAAACGCTTGTATTGGATAGTATTCTACCCGCTAATAGTCACTGGAGTAGTCCCGTACCCAAAGCTGAGTTCCTGATTGGCAGATGCGATGCAGCGACCTGTCAAACTTCAGGTATTTACATTTTGGCTGTGCTACCCGATTGATTAACATTGGAGATGGCCGCTTATGCCGCCAGAATCGCGTTCGGTTTGAATATACCTTTACTTAAACTCTATACATTGTTCCTCAAATTTCTCCATAAATGTCATATAGTTCTTTTTAACTGTAGACAAAGCTATCTTTAAAAACATCTACATTATTATTATCTCTGTTGTTAACAGTCATTATCAAGGTTTTGAGAACTATACAAACAGGGAAGCAAAAAAGTAAAGAGTCAACCGCCAATTGTGAAAGTTCACCTTCCTGACCGTTTATTCCCTTTCGGGGTCGCGGGGGTACCGGAGCCTATCCCGGCTACTGATGGGCGAAGGCGGGGTTCACCTGGACAGGTCGCCAGTCTGTCGCAGGGCCTCAATCACACACACATTCACTCTCACATTCACACCTAGGGGCAATTTAGAGTCACCAATGAACCTATGAAGCATGTTTTTGGACGGTGGGAGGAAGCCGGAGTCCCCGGTGAAAACCCACGCATGCACGGGGAGAACATGCAAACTCCACACAGAAAGGTCCCAAATCCCCCAGCCGGGATTTGAACCGGGGCCTTCTCGCTGTGAGGCAAGAGCGCTAACCACTGTGCCACCGTGCAGCCCCAATTGTGAAAGTTCTCCCACTTAAAAAAATGAGAGAGGCCTTTAATTTCCATCACAGGTTTACCTCAACTATAAGAGACAAAATGAGAAAAGCAATCCAGATCATCACATTTTCTGATTTTTAAATAATTTATTTGTAAATTGTGGTGGAAAATAAGTATTTGTTCAATAACAAAATAAGCTGTAAGACTTCCCCTCTGTCCTCCACTTGTTGCCTGTATTAATGGCACCTGTTTGAACTGGTATTCTCTAGAAAAGACACCTGTCTACAACCACATGGTTGTGGGTGAAAATCCCAGAGAGGTTTTCAGTATTGTAGTGGAGCAAGGAGACTTTGGCCAGCCCATGGCAGTAGCTGACCTGAGCTTTTCCCAGCAGCAGATTTTTATCTGCTACTGATCCACCACGATTTGAATTAAGAAATTCTCTCAAACGCAATTTTAATCTTAAATTTTTTAATAAATGTCCTTCATCAAGAACATGTTAAAAACACCAAAAACAGGATTTTCATCGACGTGGGTACTAAAAGTATTATCCTTTAACAGATAATCTGTGGAACCCTTATTGATCAAATTAATTTCTGTGGTAAACTGTTGTAAATTAAAGGGTAGCCAAACAGGGCATTTGGAGTCTGACTCCATTCTCAGCCCAGATTTAAAATATACCCAAAAGGGGGTGGGGCTAGTGGAGCCAGACTGAGCAGCGGAGGTGTGGCTTGGATCTTTGATTTACAGTTAGGCTTCTTTTTGTAATGTACATTGGGTCATCAATATGGAGAGTTGTACCGAGCAAAGTGATGCAAGTTTCTCCACAGATCTTTTTTGGGAGGTTGATCATTTTTCACCTTCCCTTTCCCCCCCGAGGCTGGTGCTCATGTTCCAGCCCTTAGCGGGGCTGCTGGCACAGCTGAGGGTTTCCAGGTCTAAAGGGGACCTGGGTCTGAGTGGTAGAATGCCGCTAGCATCGTGGCTAATAAAGGCTAGCGTATTAAACTAACAATTCAGAGTGAAACGTTCAGTAAATCCATCACCAGGACAGAGTTTTCAGGATATAATACCAACTGCACTCAACCTCTGTTCCCTAACTTTCAAGTCCACCGGAAAGTTGTGTAAGCCAGTTATTTTTGACAACGTAAGGAAACAGACCTACGAGCCATGCTAAAGCTAACGTAACAACAACTGACCGTAACGGAATCAAATTTTGGAGCTGCAGAGCATAATGACGTCAAACTTCTGAGAATTAAACCAGTTGACCAATAACAAAATTCAACTGTAATACCTTGTTACACAGACGGTTTCAGACTGTATTTTCATGAATTAAACAAGTTTATTTTAATTTGTCAAAAAATGTGTCAGCAGCCAACAGACAGTACTTTTAAAGCCCTTTTTATAGAGAAAAACAGACAAAAAAGTTAATTTAGTGTTTGGTTACCCTTTAAGGAAGAGGGCTCCAAACAAAACTTTCTTTTCCCTCTTGTGTTCTTTTATCTGAACTTATCGGTAGTTTTTTAGTCATGGTTTTTAGTGTTCATGTGGATGATCCATCTAATTGTGTCAGAATGATCCCTCTGTGAATAGTTTTCCTATCCTCTTCAAATACTTGCTTCTCTTTACTTCAATACTTTAACCTACTGATCTCTGCACAGCCACAAGAGGAAATGACGGGTCAAACGACAGCATTAGTGCAGGATGATCCGCTTGGTCCGGGGCTAGACTTGAGCTGGTGGTTCTGTTTAACGGAAGGCAGTCCAGTGTGTCAGTTGTAGTTGTTCATCTGACGTTGTATTCGTGTCCCTTTAAGAGCTGCAACTGTAGCATCAGCTCTCTGTGAGGCCTCGATCAATGAAAACATTTGTTTTTGTGCTTATTGTGTCAGAGTGTGCGCTTGTTAAACCCTTGCCTGTGTGCGTGTGCATATGTGTTTGTGTTTGTCTGTGTGTAGCCGGTGCTGTGACCATGATTGTGCTCATCTCTGTTCTGTAGGCTACTTGCCACTCTCTACTGAATAAAGCAACAGTAAAAGAAAAAAAGGAAAACAAAAAATCAGTAAGTTTGGAGAATCTACTTTCATACAGACACTTTCCCCCTGAAGTGCAAAAAAACCCCACCTTTTTTTTGCATTAAATCCTTTTTATTTTATTTTATTTATTTATTCATTTTTGGTATATGGTCAAATGTTTCATTCTATCCTCCATGCTCAGCTTTGTAAACCCTGTCTGGGATCACTGTACTAATCTGGGCTTCATGCAGTGTTTTCTGGGGGAACAGCAGCCTCTTTTCTCTCTGTCCCCACAGGAGACGCTCTACAGAACATCTCATCAGTTTCCATTAGGGCTGGGTTGATAAAATCAATTAATTGATGTAAGCTTAATAGATCAATAACTGATTAATAAAAATATAGATTTAGCACCTAAAGGTAAAGTCTGTTAGCTTGATGCTAACATTCCCGCAGGACGGCTAATGTTAACGCTCAGTCGACCCAAACAGACTTTGCTGGCTAAATGAGCATCTTTATAAACTCACAGGTATAAATTTTACAAGGTAAAGGTAATATTTGTAAAGTAACCATATATGATCTAAAACATATTTTTTGTAGCCATTATTTGCTCATTCTTTCTTCTTCTTCTGGAATAAGGTGTACTGCTATAGTGTGATCGCCACCTAGTGTCCAAACTGAAACGTCCTCCAGGAGAAACAGAACAATGTTTCCAATGTTAATGATCTGAACATTTTAGTTAGAACTTCTCCTTTAGAGAATCCATGTAACACTGGATGATATTAACAATCTCATTATTTCACTGATACATTTACAGGATGTGAACTGGATCAGATTAATATCAATATATTCAAAACATATAGTAGATTATTAATGTATTTCTAAACAAATGTGTATAAATGTGAACTGTGCAAACTCGATTAAATTGTATCGAATTTTATTGAGTGGATCAAAAGACTGGAAAAAATATATATATTTTGTCAATTCCCAGCCCTAGTTTCCATGTGCTCCATCGTTGGGTTAACCTCACACAGCAGCATGTCTGGCCTGCTCCCACCATCTGAAGATCAGAGGAAACCTTCTGGTTAATCTCCCTCACTCTGCCACAGTGCAGAGTCCTTCCTGTAGGAATCTCAAGCACAGCAGCACCAGCAGGCAGGCTCCGCCCACAACAGACGTTCACATACTGATTGGCCTGCTAGCTCAGCTGAAACTGAACAGGGCTGCTTATACCTGAACTGAGAGATGCATTCATCCTGCAGGACACCAGTGATGCTTGAACACAAAAATCTTTAACATACTGTAACTTTTCAACAGTTTATAGACATTCTAATCTTAAGAAAAAATTGGACTGCTTTCTTATTAAAATCAAACTGAGCTAAAAAAAAAACAGATAAAAATCAAAAGAATGAAAATTCCTGTAGAATCAGAAACTGATACACCATGTTTTTAGAGCAATGTGTCTGCATTTGTAAGAACAGCAGTACGACAGTACGGAGAGGGATGAACACTGGAGGAACTTCAGTGAGACGCCACACCACAGCTACAGCTATAGGATTCAACCATGTCTTTAGAATGAAGTCTGACTAATAAGTGATGGTAATGGATCACTGGAAGAATTTAGGTGAAGTTTAAAAGAAGCTAAAAACTCCTACAAGGAAGAGCTGTGGAACAATGTCATAGCTAGGGTGAACACTTTAAAGTCCCCCTTTGACAAATTTTCTTATTAAAAAAACATTCCAATTATTGCTTAAATTATAATTATGAAGTTTTGACCAAACTCCCACAACCTAAAGGTCTTAAAAATAATTTTTTTATGTTGGTCTGAAGCCTCTGTTTCCAAAATCTCCTCTGAGGGGGCATGGCTTTTGGAGCTGAGATGAAAAGCCCCGCCCCTGACCCCACAGAAATGTGAACGGCGGCTCATTTGACTGCAGTCAATGTGAAGATACCATCTTCTCTTCTCCAGAACCTGAACTAGACACTAGGAACAGATGAGGGTTTAGTGCATGTGCAGCAGAGCTGTTGATGGAAAGAAGATCATTCATTCAAACAGAGTCTGTCCAAGACAGTTTGATTGATTTAAAAGGAGAAATACTCAGAAATGTAAAAACTAAATGATTTCTTATTACATGTGTTCTCTTTCAGAAGAAAAATGAAACACAGACATGTTAAAAACACCAAAAACAGGATCCTGTTTTTTGTGTTTTTAACATGTACTTTGGGCATTTTCTTCCCCAGCATTTAAGATTAAACCTGTGATTCTTTATTTGATCAGGATTAGATAAAAACCTGTGGTTTTAAAAAGCTCAGGTTTATGACACAACAACTGAAATGGGCGAGCTTAAGTCTTGCTGCTCCGGTCCAATTCTAAATCATCCACTGTCAGATAAATAGATCCATGAATGTCTTTGTTTTCTTTGTCTGAGCTGGAATCTGGATCAGAACTGTACAACTGGATATCTCTGATATCCCTCACAATTTTTGTTGCACCGCTGACATTTGCGTGAGATTCTGAGCTATCAGGAAAGCATGTAAGCAAAGGGATGCTGGGATATCAATGTAGGATTACTTACAGACCAGCAGTCCCGCCCACCACTCAGAGACAAATATTTAGCGAGCTCCTGCTGCTCTGCAAAAACTATTTCTTAAAAACAGCACAGCTTTTTTAATTCATTCAAAAAATACACAACTGTGATTAAAAAAACACTGGGAACTGTTTTACTATATAAAAATATAGTTGGAGTGGGTCTTTAAGGAGATTCAAGGAGAGAATCAGTCAGTGAGCAGAACAGACCTTCCCATAATGCAATAGTTAAAAGAGTGACCAGACTCAGGATGGCACTTACTGTCCAGTTCAAGACGCAATCACCTCAGGGGTGTCAAACTCAATCGCACAAGGGGCCAAAATTTAAAACACACCTTATGTCGCGGGCTGAACAGGATCAACATTTATCAAACACTCTAAAACAAAAAAATGTAAAACTTTAAAAACATAACTTTTTTAACATAACTTTGAATAAAAACAGACAGGAATATTATTCCAGAATAAATCAAGTTAAACCTAAAATAACTTTAAATATTTTACTCTTCATAAAAATATATTTTGTCAGTTAGAAATGAGCTCAAGATAACATCGGGTCATTAATAACAATAAAATAAAATGATCTGGAGGGCCGGATAGAATTACTTTTTACCTTGACTTTGTCATGTGCCCTACCTGCTTCAGACTCACCTGAGCGGAGCAGGTGGGACTGCTATCTGATTGTGAGGAGTTGTGGAAAGCTGAAATGAGAGTTCCCACACAGCAGACTCCTCCTGGATTAGTACATGTCAGGCTCAGGGACACTGATGATGGGGAAACACTAAAGCTCTGAACTGAGCGTCTGTTCTGTCTTTTTCTGTTAAACATCACCTCTTTGAATAGAACAGTCAATGTATTTTATAATAAATTAATATCCATGGTTACTTCAGGCTGAGAAAAGCTGCTGCAAAGATTAACATGATCACACACAGGAACACAGGAAAATGTTCTACCAAGCGACCTCATTGTGCAGGATCTTCTAAGCAGACAATCAGTGTGACAGCAGGTCTAATCCCATAATGCTTTGCTATGGAGCAAGACGCCATACACAGACGGCTTCCTGCCCCAGTTCACCTCAGCATCCATCAGTTGCATTCTTAGTTTTGTTTCGAAACGATCATTCTGTAGACTCAGACCAGCAGCAGGGTGTCATTTGGGTTCTTGTGGTTCCTGTCCCTCTGCCTGAGGCTGTAAGCATAGTTAGACTCTTCCTAACAGCAAAGAATTACCTGGGATTGTGTGCAGGTCTCTCCATGTGCTCTCCTCCACTGTTGCTCCTCCTCTGATTTACCATGACTCCGCCCACCACTCTGGTCCTCCTCATCCTGACACGTGTTTTGTCCTCATCCTTCCTTTGCTCTGCTGTCTGTGCGCTCAAATTCACTTTCAACATCTCTGGTCTCAAATGTGGTCTTCCTCTCACCTCCTCTTCTTCTGAATGCCACCCCCCCCGACCCCTCCCACCCTTTTAACACAGGTTGTGAGTCAGCGGTTTCCTCAGAACAGCATTGGCGCTGTGGGCAGCGCTATGTTCCTGCGCTTTGTCAACCCTGCCATCGTTTCTCCGTATGAGGCTGGCATCCTGGACAAGAAGCCCACGCCCAGGATAGAGCGAGGCCTGAAGCTCATGTCTAAGGTTCGACACCCCCACCTCGCTAAGAGGAGAAACGGCCACACCTGCGGAGTAAAAAAAAAAAAAAAAAAGGGAACTTTCTTCACAGCTTTAGATTATCAGCCATCAGAGATTCAAGTCTGTCTACTGTTGTGTTGCAGACACCAATGCTTTTCGCAAAAGCACAAATGTTGAAAAATAGACGGAGATGGAATCAACAGTACTCTTTAAAAAAGTATTTTCTTTTGGAAATGAATATTTAGCCTTTTAGGACATTACAAAGATAGCAGTTCTAAATACTAACCAGGAAGTGGATCTCCAGTATAGGAGGAGTTTTAGTATGAAAGCTCTTATCCCCACTTTGGTTTATGAACCTGTCCTCTGCATAGGCTGCAAGTTCCATGAGGATGTGTCTGTCGAATCTCTACTACCTCATTGTTTGCCCCCCAACTGACGCTGTTGCTGTTTGCTAAATGCAGGGGCGGACTTACCACTGGGCAAAGTTAGGTGGTTGCCTTTGGCTCCCAAATCTCTGGTGCCCTGACCTGCATACATATTAAAAGTTTTTAAAATACATTTTATACCCATTATTATTTAACTGTCATAAAAAACACACCCCAAAACTGATCATGTGAAAGTTTTTTGTCCTCCCCATCCCCCTGCGACAATGGAATGTTCTAGTCAAAACCATGTTACCAGATTGGGTGGTTTTCCATCATCCAACTGAGCGTTTTTATTCTAATTTTGGGGGCAAAAATTGCTTACAGTCAGGGGTCTGCAACCTTGAACACTTCAAGAGCCATTCAAGTCCATTTCTTACAGACTGCAATCAAGGAGCCAAAAAAATCTGACCTTATCTATAGACAAATACAACGCTGATTTATTTGTATGTTATTGCAGCTATTTTTATAAGCATCATTCTTTGGCATAACTAAGATACGCGCATACAGATATAGTATCGATAAAAATTTTTAAAATAGTTTAGAACTTTTGATTGAGGTCTTCATAAAATCCCTTCAAAATAAAATACATCCTGTATGAGATTTGATCATCTCAATGCAGCAAATGTAGTAGTAGGTAGTGTCATATCAACAGTGGAAAAAAATACACATTTTATTTTACAGTTGTTGGTGCATCTCAGCCAGAAATTCATAAATCAGAACTAAGTGACCCAGAGGAACACTTACAATCCTTGAAGTTTTCATTAATAAGAAATTTGTCTTATAATCCAGGGTGGCTTAAGTTTGAATTCTGGCTGAGCACTAATCTCCTACTGATTTTTGGTCGTGCACGTCTGTCAAAAATCAAAATGTTTTTGTATGACTTTGTTGAAGCTGACCTGCAATTTTAATTTGAAATAGAAATTATTTTTTGTTTTTCTTTTAACCACGAGAGCCACAGTGAAGGGGTCAGAGAGGCACATGTGGCCACGGAGCCTAAGGTTGCAGACCCCTGCTTTAGGTGAATGGACTTAATTTGGGTGGGGTTGGGGATTGGTTCTGCACTTTTCAGTTCCTTGTCAAAACATGTTTCAACCAGAAATGTGCAGTTAAGGGAGGCAGGTGAAGCAGGCCCTCAGCTGCCTTCATGATATGTATTCTCCTACAAGTGATGAAATAAATGTGTCCACTAACTTGTTCCATACATGCAGTTTATACTTTTGACCCTAATAATTCAATCTTTATCCTCAAAATCACTGTATTTTGCATATTTTCTCTTCAATCTTCAGCATGACAGTTTTGAAATTATTTCTTATGTAAAAGCTTCTCAAAACATTTGGATTCTTTACGTTGATTCTGTCTACTAGTGGACCAATGAAGAAGTTTAATATTTTAACCAAGGTAAGGAATTAGAAAATCAAAACAAAATAAAAATATTAACACCACTGCTGAAAGGAGCCCCATTTTATTTTTCGCCCGGGGCCCCCAAACTACTAAGTCAGCCACCGACTAAACACTCTGGTTGCTGTAAATCTCGGCATTCCAGAGTGAACTGAAGACACATCTTGGGCTCTGTTTGGATTGACCATTAAGGTGCATTCACACCAAATGCGATTTGCGCAGCAGAGGCGGTTTCAATCTTAAGTCAGTGGAACAGAGATGGGGCGATCTGAAGTCCTGCGGCGTGAAGGGGGTGCCGGCCATGGTCTGGCAGCAGCTCGATTTGAGCAACGTGGCCAAAATGTAAATACCTGAAGTTTGACAGGTCGCTGCGTTGCATCAGCCAATCAGGACCTCAGCTTTGGGCACGTGTTGTTTTCAGTGACTCGATCAGCAGGTAGAATACTATCTACGAAAGTGGGGCGGGGCACACTAATCTCATTTGGTGTGAGTGCACCTTTAGGGCTCCCAGTCAGGTTTCGGTCTTCAGAGATCAGTGGTGCTTGAATGTTCCTGTCTCCTCCAGATTCTGCAGAGCATAGCGAACCACGTGTTGTTCACTAAGGAGGAGCACATGAGGCCTTTCAATGACTTTGTGAAGAGCAACTTTGATGCAGCGCGGAGGTAAGATCAGCCTCTCCTTGTTCCGGCTGCTGATCTCAGAGCTGTGCTCACAGTACTCTTCTGTCTGATGTAGGTTCTTCTTGGACATAGCATCAGACTCTCCCCCCAGCGACTCGGTCAACCACAGCCTGTCCTTCATCAGCGACGGGAATGTGTTGGCGCTCCACCGGCTGCTGTGGAACAACCAGGAGAGAATCGGCCAGTACCTCTCTAGTAACAGGTCAGAAGGGTGCCGTTGGCGGCCAGGCTCCTCCCCCAAGTGTTTTTCATACTGGACTAATGCTTATGTTATTTCAGAGACCACAAGGCTGTTGGCAGGCGACCTTTTGACAAGATGGCAACCCTGCTGGCCTACCTGGGGCCCCCTGAACACAAACCGGTGGCCGACACACACTGGTCCAGTCTCAACTTGACCAGCTCCAAGTTTGAGGAGTTCATGACCAGGTATGATATGTGTGGCTTGAAATGGCTCTGTTTTCCCAGCTCTTTGCTCTTCATGTACTTTTCTTTTTTTTGTGTGTGTGTGTGTCTGACAGGCACCAAGTCCATGAGAAGGAGGAGTTCAAGGCCTTGAAGACACTTAATATTTTCTACCAGGCTGGAACCTCCAAGAATGGAAACCCGGTCTTCTACTACGTAGCTCGCAGGTACAGCGCTGAAAGCTGCTTTCTCTTTGAAAGCAGGAGTTTTTCGTTTTTCAAGAGCATGTGAGGTTTTTCTTCAGACAGAGCTCTGCTTCCACAGATTAGCACTGTCATCTGTGCACAGGTGAGGTTATCAACTCTTGAGAAAAGCATGATGGGAAGAGCTGCTGAGGAGGAGCTGCTCTGCATTGCAGTTGGCTGCAGTCTGCTGGGACTGCCGCTGAGTGGTTATTTGGTCAGAGAACCATCTTCAGCTGGCTGTGCAATGAGAACTGATTTGTGGTGGTCTTTTAGAGGGGAATGGGCACATGGTGACATTGACATGTGACTGAAGGTCCAGGGACAAAGACAGCGAGTCCCACTGGTGCTGCAGTCTAAACAAAACTCCCTTTAAGTTGATCTGCTTTATTTGAAACAAGAAATGCAGCAGATGAGGCCTTCTCTTCAAGACGTGGTCACGAACTGAACACATTGGAAATGGAGAGTGCAAATCCACCCCTGAGCCCTGGCAGTTCGCCACCTTTGATCAGTTGACAACTTAAATGATAACAGGGACTGAAACTGCTCTCTGTATTTGGCCGTGCAACGTCTAGGGGAGTCACAGGAAGCATTTGTCCATTTTGGCCTAGAAAGGAGATGTCCCTATTAAAGAGCAGTTGGAAGATCATGGATTCTGAGGAAGTCCTTGGAACCAGGTCTAAGTCAGGCTTCTGAGGAAAACAACCATCTGAAATTTTAATCGATTTAAACTTGACAGATCAATAATCGATTCATAAAAAAATAGATCGATTTAGCACATAAAGCTGAAGTCCGCTAGCTTGATGCTAATGTTTAATGGAATTTCCCATAGGACAGCTAATGTTAATGCTTGGTCAACCTAAACTTTCAACCTGAACTTTGTGAAAAAATGCTCATTCCTGTTGCTGTGCTTTCTCTGCTTCTTGCTGCCTCAGTCCCAGAAAACAGGGAATTGACTAATGTGGTTTTGTGATGAAGAAATAGTGATGGGACATTGTGACATTTCCTCCGGGGTCAACAAATACAATTTACATGCAGTAGGGCTGGGTTGATGAAATCAATTTGATTAATAGATTTAAGATTAACAGATCAATAATCGATTCATAAAAAAAAATAGATCGATTTAGCACATAAAGCTGAAGTCCGCTAGCTTGATGCTAATGTTTAATGGAATTTCCCAAAGGACAGCAAATGTTAATGCTTGGTCAACCTAAACATATATTGCTGACTAAATTAACATCTTTATAAACTCACAGACATAAATTTTTCAAACTCTTTTGAGGAAATATTTTTTTAAACAACCATTTGTGGTCTAAAACATCGTTTTTGCCATTTTTTGTTCATCCTTTGCTTATTCTTCTTGAATAAAGTGTACTTGTATAGTGTGATCGCCCCTTAGGGGGCAAACTGAAACGTCCTCCAGGAGAAGCAGAACAATGTTTCCAATGTTAATGATCTGAACATTTTAGTTAGAACTTCTCCTTTAGAGAATCCATGTAACACTGGATGATATTAACAATCTCATTATTTCACTGATACATTTACAGTATGTGAACTGGATCAGATTAATATGTATATATTAAAAACATATAGTAGATTATTAATGTATTTCTAAACACATGTTTTGTTAGGTTCAAACAACCTGAAACATATCTATGAAAGGAAGACAAGAGAGGGGTCAGTTCTTAAATCAGATTTTACTTGCACAGGAGAACAGACAGAGAATGTTCAAACCAGTCTCCACCCGCTCTGAAGATCTTGGTTCAGGGTTTCCATATTTATAACCTTTCAGGGGCGGTCTTATTTTATTTACATTTGCTGCTCTCAAGGTGTGGAAGGAAAAACAGCCTCAAACTGGTTCTACTATCATTAATGTTCAATGCAATATGTCTGCGTCAGCATCTTTGAGTATCTGTAATGTATCAGCCTCCAGACAGCCTTCAGCTTAGGATGACTGCATCCTTCCAGATACCAGCTGAGCACGACCTCAAATGAGCAGAAAGAGAAAAGAGGTTAAAATCATACAAAGCAAATATGAGAGAAATGTATGTACAACCCTATCATGTTTATAAAAGGGTAAACGGTGTAAACTCAAAATTAAATTTTATCGAATTTAATTGAGTGGATCAAAAGAATTAAAAGAAAAATCAAAATGGAATTGATCCAGGCTCTTGTGAATCAAATCGTTTCTGGAAATTATTATCGATACACAGCCCTCAGTAATTAACTGTTTTATGAAATGTCCAGCAGTGAAGATGGGCTCTAAGTTCCTCTAGAGTTCAGCTCAGGACCAGCATGTTTGTTGCATAGCTTGCTTTTGCCTACATGTTTGTGTGGATCATGGTCAAACATCCTTACTCTGGTTGGGGACTAAGGGCTCTTGGACCAAACTGACTGTGTCTCCTGTCAATGTCTGCACTCAGTCTGTTTTGAGCTTTACAGAACTTCTGCTGTGCAGTTTTTGGTGATGAGGTTTAAATTATTTTGGGTGTAAATGAACTTGGTTTGTTTTTGGATTACCAGTCTACATTCAGATATGCCCATGAGTGTTTATGTTCTGGAAGTCAGAGACATGCCTGCACTGTTTAGAATAGTCAGCTCATCATCAACCAAGCATCAATATGTTTTATTGACTTTTATTCGGTAAACCGTCCGAGTCAGCGAAGAGTCTGAGAGCAGAGACACGGTGGAGCCTACAACACCCTCCTTCTGAAGGCAGTGATGTTCCTCCACACAGACCAGCAGCACAGCTCAAAGCCAGTGTCTTCTGCCACTGCTCTGCAAAGCCCACAGACTCCGAGGCTAGACCGTAATGCTGCTTTTGTCGTGGTGAAGGTGAGCTCCTTGTTGGTCAAACAGAGCCACTGATTCCTGGGACTTTTGATAGTCTGAAGGGATGTCAGCAGGTCCTGCTGTCGTGCATCTTTCATCACGTCTGTGGGATTCACTCTCACCAGAACAGCAAGAATTTTCTCTTAAGAAGCATTCACACTCAACGCAATTTGTACAGCGGAGGTGGCCAGTTTCAATGTTAAGTCAATGGAATAGATGCAACATGAGGCGATCTGAAGTCCCGTGATGGCAGCGCGCCGCACAAATTGGGCGGCGCAGCCAGAATGTATGAATTTTTGAATATCTGCAGTTTGACAGGTCGCCATTTCACATCTGCCAATCAGGAACTCAGCTTTGGACACATGACGTTTTCAGTGACTTGATCAGCGGGTAGAATTGTAATCCAAAATGAGCGTTTTTGTCCTGAACTTCCATATTTTTCATTAACCCATTTGAGCTGCAGGTTCTCAGAGCTCAAACATGTCATGCGAGTTGTTGTATATGGTCTGAAAGCACCTTAACATAGTCCATCCAAGCAGCACTCTGGTTCTGTCTCAGTTTTTGGCGCCTCTCCGTTTAGTGAGCGGCTCTAGTGGAGCTGGTAGTGCCGAGCTTAAAACTTTTCTGAAATGACTGGCAAACGAAATCACTGCTGTGCAGGGCGGCAATGTGACGAAAGCTTAAGTACTTTTGGTAGAAAAACTTACTCTGGATGTAATCTTTTGTTTACTGTATTCGCTTTGCTGAAGTCTTAAAGGTCAGAGCTGTTGACCCCGAGCATGAGTTGTACACATCAATCATTGTTCTACTGCTTATGGTCGTGCTACAAAAAAAAGGAACATATTACTGTTTCTTCAAGGTTTTCCAGCGTTTAAAGGGTCCACATTCAGCACCTTTCTTATTCACCCCTGTATGTGTACCCAGCGTTTGATTCTGAACATGCAGCCAGTCTCTATATGCATCAGCACGGTGAGGACAGCAGCACCATGCACCCGCAGGCAGCTCAGAAGACAGTGAAAGTGGTTATGAAAGCAGCAGTTAGGACAGTGGTGTGGCTCTGGACTGCACGACCATCACTCTTGGTCGTGGCCATCTTGGGTTTCCTGGATGCTTGCAGGCGAGCTGTTGTGCTTGTGTGGGGGGTTGGACTGTAGGAACCGGGAGAGGAAGTCCAAACCAGTAAGTCCCAGTCCACAGGGTCTGTCACCACGCCCCTGCCCTGGTAGATGGCAGCATCATGTAGGGCAGGTCTAGCCTGATACTTTGAAGTAACCCCTGCAGTCCTTGCTGGAGATTGGCCGTACCCCCCATCAGCTCTTCCAACCCAGAGTGGGGGTTCTGTCAGCAAAGCAGGGGAATGCTCCCTCCCTGTTGGGACCAGGCGGGTCCGTCCACAGATTGCTGTGGTGTAACAGGGGCATCCGAAGATGGTCGTTCGTGTTTCCTCAGACCATCTGAGCAACCCTGTGATGTTTTCTTCTTCTTCGCATGCCCAGGGGTTATCTCCAAGTGTTATGACCTCCAACCTGCTCAGCCGGTCAAAAATGCCCTTGGGCAACCAGGAGAAGCGGTTAGCATGCATGTAGAAGTGGAGCAGCCCGGGGAGCCTGTCCAGCGATCCTGGGAGGATCTGGACAAGATAATTATGGGACAGGTCAATCACCTCCAGGTTGTGTGGCATATTAGTGGGCACAGTCCAAAACCTGTTGTGGCTCAGATTCAGACCTCTGAGGTTCAGTAAGGTGTTGTTTATGAAGACCACTCTCTCCAATTCGTTGTCAGACAGATCCAGCTCTCTCAGGTTCCAGTGGTATGCTGTGTCGTTCTTGTCCAGCAGGCGCAGGTGGTTCCCCACTGCCCTGACATCCCACAGGGACCGTGGGAGTGCAGCTGGTAGATGCACCAGATGGTTGAAGGACAGATCCAGGGTTCGTAGGTGTCCATAGCAGCTTAGATGACTGTCCAGGCTCTGCATGCTGGTAGACGAAAGGAAGCCATTAGCATTCAGGATCTGCTGATATCTGCAGAAAACAGTTTGATAATCTCAAAAGCTAAAAGATGGATAGGCCAGAGGATGGAGAAATCCAAGAAGATGAGTTTCAGTTTGAGTTCCAAAAGAATCTTTCATCATACAAGGTTTTTAGGGTGCTGTAGCCCCTATCTGTCAATACAAAGAGTTAGGCCAAATCCTAACTATAGGGATCCTCCCTACTCATAATTGTGGGGGCATGTGAAGCTGTAGTGGTGTCCAAAATTCTTTTTGTAAGGAGGAACTGTAGCAACATAGGGCTGGAAATCCCTCCACAGAGAGGGGGATCCGCATTGCGCTATGCTGCAGAGGAGAAACTCATATCTTAATGTGGGTGTTCTCTGAAGTACAGAAGTTTACAATTAATGTAAGAATTGACTTCTTGTTTTAGTAGGACTTTTTAAAATTATTGAACCAATGTTGTGATGTATTTTTCTGAGTTCTGGGAGCTAGAACTCCAGCGATTATTGATGACATCAAGTGGTAGGGATCTTTGGATTTGGACTATTTTTTCCATATGTGCTTGTAGAGATAAATGTAGAGGTAGGGATAAGCTGCTCAGATTCAGTCTTTGGAAAAACCTGCTGCGGTGAAAGCCGCTCACCTGTTGAAGGACAGGTTGAGGAAGCGGATGTTGTGTTGCAGACCAGGCGGGAGCTTGGTCAGGCCTCTGGAAGAGCAGTCCACGACCCGGTGACCGCTGCTGCAGGAGCACACCGACGGACAAATGGACAGCACCCCACATCCCAGGAACTTACAGAGCAGCAGGACAAACAGAGGGGCTGGACTCACAAGCATTGTCCTGGCTCTGCAGGAGGAGACCACAGTGGGAAATGAGCTGCTTCATTTATTTATAAGAAAAGAGAGGAGTCCTAGAGTTGCATGCCGTCCCCCAGGTGGTAGCTGGTGCAGTGGTAGTGCCATCAAGGTACTCGCACACAGCTGAGTTGGTGGCATGGTGGTGCGCTCTGGTACTCCATGACCCGACATGGGACATGCAGATTTGACTGTGGCTTATGGTGGCTTTGAGCTGATGGATCTTTGCAGATACAGTGTAGATGTACCAGATTGTCCAGATACACCACCCTTCACATATCTTCACATATGGAACAAAAACCACATTCCCCCTTTTGTTTGCTCTGCTACTGTAAAGGCTGTTTTGTTTTTCTCACTCTACAAGGCTGCACAGCCTGTCTGTCAGCTTCCCTTTGCTCCGCGTTAGCTATATCCAGTATGTTGAGAATATTGTGTCCCTCTCAAATCACTCACCTCATTGTTCTGATCTCAGTTTGTCATCATCCCTGCTGCTGCATCCTCTGGAGCTCAGTCTTGCGACCTCGTGTCTGATGGTCCGGTTGTGAGCATGCTGATCTGCAGGCTTCTGCTGGAGCTCCAGTGAAGGAGGCAGAATGAACAGAGAGAGAGAGCATTGCAGCAGAGCAGCCTGATCTACTTCTGATGAGGCAAGCAGGATCGGAGCTGTGCGTGTGCGTTCGTGTGTGCGTTTCTGTTTGTGTGTATGCAGTAGGAGCAGCTTTCTTTTCCTAGAAAAAAAAACAAATTTTTATACAAATTGAGACATTTTCATAAAAAAGTCCCAATTTTTGTCTGTAATAAAAACAATGAAGTGTTTTGTTGTGATCTGACAGCACAAACACATGATGTTGTGAGTCTGTACTTAAAGACGTCAACCTCGCTCGAAACTATAAAGGTGTAAAGAAGAACATGATGCTTTTAAATCAGATATGCAATTTTGTTACTGCCTAAAGTCCCATTCCCATCATCTTTTGATCTTATCCAAAGCATTCCCAGTGGTCTTTTAAACATGATTAAGATGTTTTGGACAAAATTTAAAAAAGCTTGTCTTGTTTTTTAAGGCAAGTCCGAATTCCTTCACTACTCACTTATATTGCCCGTTCAGCATTTTGTTCCAAAATCTATTCCATGAGTGCACTAGAAATTTCCCAGAAGTCTTTGTGGAAAAACTAGTGCGTATCGATGCTCACTGCATTACCAAATATAGACCACAATTCATTGCGGTTGAATAATTTTTAAGAAAACATTCTTAACAAACCATCCAGATTTTAATCATCAGAACACAGTGGAGTCACAAATATCTGTTATGAAATGTTTGAATTGAATCAAATTTCACTTCCCAAAATCTGTGACGTCATATCTGGCTTAAAAACAAACAAAAGAAAGAACGTAAAGTAGTGAGCATGGTTGCTTTTAAAATCCAGGGCACTGTATTTTTTTTTAGTGGTTAGGACTTGGGAGGGAATTTGGACATAGTCATAGTTCCTGCAGAGTGACAGTAGGTCTTTCGAAATTCCCCTCTGAATTTTTAGCAGGGCTGTTCAAGCTGAAGTAAGCCTCTGCTGATATCCCATCGTCCCTTTGTTTCCACTTTCTCCTGTTAGCTTACTGCCTCTTACAACTCCAATTAACATGAGCAGTGCAACAAAAATGGCATCAAGATCAAGTCTATCCAGCTGTACAGTTCTGATCCAGATTCCAGCCTGGATGAGGAAAACAAAGATGTTCATGGATCTATTTGTCTGTAAGTGGATGCATCAGAATGGAGCGGAGCAGGGAGACTTTGGCAAACCCAATACAGTTGCTGCTTCAAAAATGAGAGCTTTACAAACAGCATTTTTTTGCCTGATCCGACCCCTCTTCAAAAGACAAGAGAGGTCTGTAACTTTTATCTACCATGGGAGACAAAATGAGAAAAAAAGTCAGATTTTTACATAATTTTTTTGTAAATTAAGTTAGAAAATAGATATTTGTTCACCTACAAACAAGCAAAGATTCTGTCTCACAGACCTGTAACTTCTTTTTAAGAGGACCTTCTGTCCTCCACTTGTTACCTGTTGTAATGGCACCTGTTTGAACTGGTTATCTATAGAAAAGACATTTGTCCACAACCTCAGTCTGACTCCAAACTCCACCAAAGAGCTGTGTAAGGACTCCAGAAAAAAAACTGTTGACCTGCACCAGGATAATAAAACTGAATCTGCAATAGGAAAGCAGTGCACTGCTCCACAGGAGATCTGTTCGGAGGAATGGACCAAAACATCACTGCTCTAGAGGAGATCTGATATAGGAATGGACCAAAACATCACTGCTCTAGAGGAGATCTGCATGGGGGAATGGACCAAGACATCACTGCTCTAGAGGAGATCTGATGGATGAATGGACCAAAGCATCACTGCTCTAGAGGAGATCTGATGGAGGAATGGACCAAAGCATCACTGCTCTAGAGGAGATCTGATGGAGGA
>NC_050531.1:21996703-21999018 GCF_002922805.2 Oryzias melastigma | reverse complement strand
GGGGGGGGGGGGGGGGGCACTTCTCGGCAGACAGGCACTTCTCGGCATAACACCGGTACTGCGCGGTGGAGAAGCACTTTTCTTCACGCGGGTGAAGCTCTGAAGCACAGAGGTTTACATTTAAATGTACGTCTGGCTTTATTGTTTAAGCATGACGTTTGTCAAGTTATAAATTGATGTTGTTGTGTATTTCCGAGCGCTAGCCGCCCCGCTGCTTCTTCAGATCAATAATAGTAAAGGTTTTAATCTCCAACTCCACCACGTATTACATGACAACAGCCCCCTCTATTGGCCGGCGGTGGTATTACAGTTCACCACACACATGCTGTTCAAGCCCATATAACATGCTCACATGTGTCCTGGACAGCTTACTCCCTAGTGAATTTTTTTTAATGCATTTTTAACTTGACTACCTCCTCAATACAAGTTATTTTTTTTTTTTTTTTTTCAGACATTTATAATAAGACTGGTGTTACACATATTTACGTGTGACCAGCACAGAGTGTGATGGAAATTCATGTTTTGTCCACATGTAATACGTGCAGCCAGGATCCCGTTGCTGCATTTCCGGCACGTATTTTAAGTTTGTGCAAGGCTGGATTTTTTTTGCTGGCCGCATGTTTTTAAAATTAAATTTTTAAGTTAAAGTCCCATTAACTGTCACACTCCTAAATGTGTAAATGTGTTCTCCACATTTGACCCATCCCCTGGTGGAGCCGTGAGCTGCAGAGACAGCCGCTCTCAGGAAACATTTGCTTGTTTAACCCTAACCGTAACCATATTGCTAATCTTAACCCTTTACTCTGGGTCTATGCGACTAAGAAAAAAGTTTAGCACTGGCCGGACATTTTTTGAAAATTACGTACAAATAGACACTTTCTTATTGGAAATGGGATGGAATTATATTTATTTCTTCTTTTAATGTGTTTTAAGTTGAAGCTGAATTCCCAGAAATGACAAGTTTGGAAAAAAAAGTGAAGTAAAACATTTTTTTTACAAATTAGTAAAATTTTTGTCTGTTATTCATGTGATCTTAGTAAATTTTATTAAAATGCTTTACCTTTATTCTACGTTTTAGTCGACTAAATATCTAATGTAATTTAGTTGACTAAAATTTGACTAAAATTAATAGAATCAACAAAAAAAACCCTATTTTAGTCAAAAGACTATGACTAAAACTACATTAAAATTCTGCATCAAAATTAACACTGACTCAATGTCTGTACAACTGTGCCTTACAAGGTGGGGTGGGGGGTGGGGGTGTCTTAAAGGAGCCCCACGTCTAAAGTAACCAACACCTATTTGAGCTGTAATTTATCGAAACCCGGACACAACTGGAAGATATACAGTAATCTGCATCTAAAATGAAAGTTTTTCTGCTGATCATCATTAGCTCTGTAGAGAAATTGAGTGTTGGTGTTAGACTGGGGGCGGAGCTGTCAGTGCAGACTGTTCCTGGAGGGGGCGGTTCACATCGTGCTTATATCAGCACGTTTCCAACCACTCGTTTTTGTGGGTATGGGAGGGGCTGCTGCAGACAGTGCAGGTTTTTAGAGGATTATTCTTAAATCCATGAACGGATCAAAATACTGCATTGGGGTTCTTTATAGTGAGGAATGAACAGTACAATGCATTTAAAACATTAAAAAGTAGAATTTTCATGGTAGGACCCCTTTAAAACTATTTTGGACGAACTTGACTTGCTTGACATTTGGAGCCGTCATGTTAACAAAGCAAAGCAGACGCAGATGCTGGAACCCGGAAGGATGATGGGAGGCAGATGGAGTTTGAAAGTTCTTTTATTGTTCGTGGAGATAGTGGAGCTGTTGCCAGGACTGGAATGGAGTTGCAGACTTAAAATGAGGAATGATGAGGTGATGAGTGCCGACAGCTGGGTCCAATTAAGAGGTGGAGCAGGAGCGCAGCCTTTACATTTCATTCAAGAAGTCACTCATCAATGATACGCATTGACTACATTATTATGTCAAAACATTTAGCACATGTAGTTGCAACATCAGATGTGGAGTCATTACACTCTCAGATCACGCCCCTGTTAGCTTAGAAATGCAGCCACTTAGACCTTTAGAGCGTACTATTTCCTGGAAGTTAAGTGCTTTTTACTTTTAGACTGTGACTTTGTCAAACTTTTGGAACATCAGACTGACTTCTATCTAGGGCTGGGCGATAAAACGATATTTATCGTTATTGCGATATTACTTTTTTTCGATAGTGAAATGAGTCTGTTGCGATAAACTTTCGTTTTAAATGAACTCCCGGAAGAGCCGCGCTTCTTCTTCTTACGGAGCGGCTGATTC
>NC_050531.1:21996401-21996660 GCF_002922805.2 Oryzias melastigma | reverse complement strand
AACCTATATATAATCGCAAATACTTTTACTTTTAATGTCAAGGTAACGATGTTTATATATTTTGTTTTGGAAACATCGTCACCGGACCACCCTCCTCTAAATTGAAAATGGTTCGGTCCGACCGGATTATTCTTCGCAGCTGTTTGTTACTGACAGATCCACAGAGTGTGAGGGAGAGAAGACATACTTTAAAATCAGGAGTTTAAACACCTGATTTAGAGGAGAACCTCCAGGAAAAAAGAAAAAGGAGACAGTCTGT
>NC_050531.1:21989460-21996323 GCF_002922805.2 Oryzias melastigma | reverse complement strand
AAGAAAAAAGGAGACAGTCTGTCTATTGCCGCGCGTCACGTGTCACGCAGGGCTGAAAGAGGAGAGAAGGTGAGACTGCGCGTGCTCGTAACAGCCGCGCACAGGGGGGCGGGGACTCGATTGTGGCTGTGGAGTTGACAGTTTGAGGGTTTAGTTAAAATATTAACCAAAAACTTTTGTATAGAGCTTCGAATTAATTTGTTGTTTTAGTATGTATCAATCATGAATTTGTTAGTTACATTTGTGCCGTTTATGCTCATTTCTTAATGAGGTGATCTAATAATAGTAAAATAAACTTGTTTTTAACGACTCCTGACATGACACTAAATGAAGAGATCTTATGTGTTTGATCAATCCTCCAACATGTACACATGTCAGATGACTGAGTGAAATGATGATTAAATCTATTATCAGAACTGTTTATTTTAAGTTTACATTTTATTATCTTCTGCTGCACAGCAGTACCTATAGTTTATGTTCAGAAGAAATTAGAAAATAATATAAAAATAACTGCAATATATTTGCTGCTTTAGAACAATGTTTTTAAGACTTAATTTTAATTTGAAAGGAACTTGTATGTGCTGCAGTCAGATTAAAATAAATCAGAAATTCTGTACAGCCTATTGAAAACATACCACCGTTATGGTTTAACTATTGTGTACATTATGTATATGTACAATATTTATTAGAAATATTTAAATGTTCCTCACAGTTAGTTTCAATACTACAGTTAATACAAAAAATAATGAAAGTTTAATTTGAACTAACTAAGATTTAATGGGGGGGGCAAAGTTAAGGTGTAAAAATCTGAAGTCCTAAAGCTCTTTGCAATAAAGATTACTTTGATTATTTGATTTATATCGTTTTTAATATCGTTATCGCACAAAATGAAAAAAACGATATCGCAATATGAAAATTCCGATATCGCCCAGCCCTAGTTGAAATGTGACTAAATGCATCACTTTGTAACTGAGGTTTTGTGAGTTCTTAGCTGTTTTTTTAGCTGCTAGCTGTAGGAGGCACCACAGAATGACATCATTACTCATCACTAATGATCTTATAGACTGTGTGCAAAGGGCCTCTGAACCTCTGCAGACCCTGGTCTTAGGAGTGTTTTATGGCATTGAATTTCTGCCAGAAGTCCCTCACGGGGGTTTATCAATCTCCACACGCACAATTCTTCCTTCCACTCCCTTTCAAGCAATCTACTTGTGATTCAATAAGTGATATGTTATTTCATGTACTAGACCTTATTTCTTGAAATAAACTATTTCTTTCATTCATTCATTTATTCATTCAGTTCTCCCTCCATGAGCGCTCCTGTAGTCATACACGCTCGGGGAACCACTCCTGCCCACTCGTGGAGGCATTCCTGCCCACGTGTAACAACTCTTCTTAGAAAATGAATTTAAACATTCATTATGTGTTTGCTTCAAGCAGTCCTTTTTCCATCTTTTCATTTTTAGTTTTGATTTGAATAAGAAATGATACTATTTCCTTTTTTTTCCCTTTATTTTTGAATTGAACATGGAGGCGCAGGAAATGCTCCATGAGCGCATAGTCCCCCACGAGGGGGTGGGACTAGTTTTACTAGCGTAACACCTGGTTCACACCAGGCGTGCAGCGCTGTGGTCCTCTGCGGAAGGCTGCCGCCGTGCAGCGGATCGTTTCTGCGTCAGGTCTATTTTGAGCCGCAAGCGATCCACGTCAATTCTGTCAGGAAGTTAAATCAAGATACATGAGAAAATCTGGTTTGTTTTCAAAATAAAACTAATTTTTTACAGCAATTGACAAATGTGATCATGATTTTGTATCTGAACAGACTGTAGAGGTGAAAAGGAACACACAACACACACACACACACTTTGCCTGTCGACCGTCAAGGAAAAATGTGCATCTGGTGTGAATTGTAGGAGAGAGCGGATGCTGCGCGCACCCCCCCCCCCCACGCTTCCGCATCCAGTGTTAACCTAGCGTAAGAATACTTTCACAGGCGGGCAGGAGAGGTCAAATGAGCTTAAGAATACTCCCACAAGCGCAGAGAAGATTTCATGAGTGCGTAGGAGTAGAGCGGGCGTGGAGACTGTCCTGTATCCTTGGAACGCTCCACGTGGAGCTTGATATACGCTCGTGGGGGACTTTTGGTGGAAATTTAACGCCAAAGTTCTTGGAGGACTTATCTGACCCTTGGAGTGAAGCAGGAAGTGGGATGCAGGCATGCTTTGGATCTGGCCATCTGTCCACGTGCAGCAGCCCAAGCTGCACTCTGCACCCTGGCACACGTCAGTCAGCCGGTCTTCCAACCAAAGTGTCATGAAGGGAGGTTTAAAACTCTTTGAGAAGGACTGCTGACCCATGTGTGTTTGTTTGATGAGAGCTGCTGTCACATTCATGGTTTATCAAATAGATTTCATTCAAACATTCAGACTTTCTGGTCATCTTTCACATTTTTATTGATCTGATTCATTCAGAAACTATGGCTTCCAGAGAATTGCAGTTTCAGAGCTGTTGGGGCACACCTCACCTCCATAAAGCATTTGAGATTGGTGTTGAGTTTTCAGGTTTTTACCCTTTTGTTAGTCTGTTTGTTGCACTTAAAGCATTTAGCTAAGAGGCTTAAATCCCTCTAAAGATGCTAATCCTAAGAGTGGATAAAAAATCAGTGGCAAGATAAAATTTGAAGGTTTTTAGAAACCTGCTGAACTATAAATCTCTTGATGATTACAAGAAACTTCCAAGGGTTTATGTAACATTTTGTAACAAATACATCACATGACAATTGTTAAATTACCATTTTTATGTTTTCCACACAGACGGTTGTATGTTTTTTTTGAAGCACAGCATTTTGAAATGGCAGCGTTGTAAAGCTCCTCCTCTCAATGTTTTTGTGGCCTCTGAGTGCAGCATGTGGTTAACCTCACATCCTGCAACAGAGGTACCCACTCAAACCATTGAAGGTTCATGCAGAGACATTTGTGTCAGGCAAACATGAACCTACCCTGAAGTTTGATGTTTAACCTCATCGGGTACCTCAATGTTCTTTGATTTACTGTGATAAGCGTCTTGATGGACAGCTTTTCTCCTTCACAATCTGCTGGAATTATCGTGTTAACTGTTGAAAAGATACAGTGTGTTAAAGATTTTGTACTGCCTCAGGTGTTAAAGGGTTAACTTACCCAAATGAACCTGAAACCAAGCTCTGATTCATATCAGAAAACACATTTGCAACCCAAAAAGTCCCTGGAATCTGCAGCTTCTGCTTGAAACCGTGAGCTTTAGCGTCCTGCTTAGCTGCAGCTGCATGTGTTGAAGTCTGAAGGGAGGGGAGTGTCTAATGAAAGCTCAGTTATATATACATATGTTACCTCTGCATGTTAGGGCTGGGAATCAATAATACATTCCAGAAACAAGTCGATTCGATTCACAAGAGTCTGGATAAATACAATTCTGATTTTTTTTTGATCTTCTAAATTAAATTCGATACAATTTAATTTTCAGTTTACACATTTAGACACATTTGTTTAGAAATACATTAATAATCTACTGTATGATTTGAATATATTTATATTAATCTGATCCAGTTCACATACTGTAAATGTATCAGTGAAATAATGAGATTGTTAATATCATCCAGTGTTACATGGATTCTCTAAAGAAGTTCTAATTAAAATGTTCAGATCATTAACATTGGAAACATTGTTCTGCTTCTCCTGGAGGACGTTTCAGTTTGGCCACTAGGTGGAGCTTGCACTATAGCATTACACTTTTTTCCTGCAGAATAAGCAAAGAATGAGCAAAAAATGGCAAAAAAACTGCTTTGGACCACAGATGATTACTTAAAGAGTTTAGAAAATTCACATCTGTGAGTTTATAAAGAGTCAGTAATGTATGTTTAGGTCGATCAAGTGTTAGCATTAGCCATCGTATGGGAAATTCCATTAATCATTAGCATCAAGCTAGCGGACTTCAGCTTTATGTGCTAAATCGATCTACTTTTTTTATGAATCGGTTATTGATCTGTTAATCTTAAATCTATTAATCCAACTGATTTTATCAACCTAGCCCTACTGCATGTAAATTGTATTTGTTGACCCCGGAGGAAATGTCACAATGTCCCATCACTATTTCTTCATCACAAAACCACATTAGTCAATTTCCTGTTTTCTGGGACTGAGGCAGCAAGAAGCAGAGAAAGCACAGCAACAGGAATGAGCATTTTTTCACAAAGTTCAGGTTGCAGGAGGTGTTCCATTTCCAGTGGTGTTGCCTGATCAAGGGTTTGTAGGACCTTTAGGTGGAGATGATGAGCTTTCAAGAGGCTCTCCATTTTCAGTCTGGGTTTTAGTGTCTGAAGCAGATAACCCGTTGCTCTCTTTTGCCTCCTTACCTTGCCCTTCATGACCAAATGTGACGGCGGGACTCATGTCCTTTAACTCTTGATCCATGTCGTGAAGTAGGGACAGTCTTTTGGACAGCCTGCGAGGCAGGAAGTTGGCGATGGAGATGTGGTTGGATGGCCTCTGTGTGACCAGACCACCGTCTCTTTCATCCTGTAGAAAGGGAGAGGGGCCAGCCCAGTCTGTCACCATGATTTGCTGCTTCTGAATCCTCCGTTTCTTGATATAAATGGCCAAGAAGCCCACCATCATCAGAGCCAGAGCCCCACCAATTAGCCCTGCCACGATCTTGCCAGAGCTTGACTCCTTCGTCTCTTCTCGTGTTTTAGTTTTCTTGGTGGTTTGACTGGTGGCTCTGAACGTCAGTATCTCAGTTCCTGTAGTTGTTTGTACACTAGTGATATTGCTATCCTTCGTCCTGACTGATGGGGTTAGAGGGGAGGTGAGAATCTCTGATGGGGGCGTTAGTGAGGAGGTGGTGTTAGAGGTGCTGAACTCGGAGGTGGAGGACATCGCTGCATGTTGGGTGCTGGTGGAGCTGCTGGGCATTGGAGGTGCAGTTGAAGGTTGGCTACTTGGGAACATTGCTGTGGACGCTGTGTCAGGCTTCAGTGAGCTGCTGGACTCGTCGCTCGTGGTAGTTTGTGGCGTTGAGGCTCTGGCGCTCTGTGGAGTTGTCACTGATTGAGCTGTTGGCAGTGAAGGAGGGTTTGTCTTCTCCAGTGGGTTTGTGTCGGCTGTGGGGGTCAGAGTGATGGACATTCGGGTGGTCAGCTGGCTCTGACTGACTGAACCGTCCGTGGGCATACCGTACGGACCAGATGTCTGAGCGACACTAGCTGCTAGAGGCAGCAGCCAGACGAAGATGAGACTGTTGAAGTCAAATTTCTTCATCGTCTTTCTTCAGCCTCCTTCAGCTTTGTTTTGTTGCTGAAAAATAACAACTTGTGTTAGTAAAGCTGCAAATATGCTCCTTAAAGATAAGCTAACAGATGAGGAACTACCTCACTCAAGTTGAAGCAAAAAGACGTGACTTGTGAAAGGTTTTCTGCTGCTTGGTCATTTCCTCAAAACGCACCTTCAAATAGACATGACTCAATCCTCTATATTTGCTCTTCTGGTTTCTAGTCAAGTTTCAAAGATGGAGAAAGAGAACGTAAAGACATTTATTTTGCTTATAAACTCATTAAATATTGTTAAATGTTCTTGTAATCCAGGTTACTTAGAAAAGCGATCTATTTAAAAAGAAGATAACTGCTCTATTGAGAAACCACCTCTCTGTGAATCTGCTCGATATGATGTCAGCATCCCGTCTCCACATAAAGACTCACATGGTATTAGGAAAGGTTTAAACAAACTACAGACTTACTGCTGAGGGTCCGGGTGGAGTGGTTGAGCTGCCACCGTCCAGGCTGTGTTGGGTTACAGTAAAGATTTGCTGCAGTTCTCTAAAAGAGACACTCTTAGTGAAAGCAGGAAGTGAGGCAGAAACCGCCTCTCTCCGTAGAAGGACTCATTCTTGTCTTTTTCATGGGAAGTCAAATCTGTAAAGCCGCTGACAACCACCCGCTTCCTCAGCTCCTGCAGAGAGGTCGACGCATCTCTACTTCATGCATAGTTTTGTTTATTTGTACTCATGTTTTCAGCTGGTGAGCAAAGAAACACCAGAGGGATCAGGAGACGATTGCATTCTCCCCTTTAGTATTTGAGGCTCAACTTTTATTTATTTATTTGTTTTTTAAGAGGGCAGCCACACACTCATTTCATTTGGACTTCTGATTTATTGACTTGGGGATTAAACAATGAAAAGATGAAATCTTCAGCTTGCGTCTTGGATCAATTTAGCATAAGGATCCCATTTGAAGGTAATGTGTTTGTTAACCTGCTTGTTCACATGTTGTAGTTATAATTAGGGATGTTCTGATCAGGTTTTTTTGGGCCCGATCCGATTCCGAGTCATTTGATTTTGTGTATCTACCGATACCGAGTCCCGATCTGATACTTTTATAAGACATTTAAAACATGAATAAATTGAAAAAACACATTTGTGTTGTCCCTTATTTATATTTAATTAACCTTCTTTTATCATTAAAACTTAAATAAAACACTTCTGTGAAGTAGCTTTAATAAACAAGTAAAAATACGGCAAATATAAACTAGGAAAAAAAATACTATTTTCTTGTTATATAAGTGATAATTAGTCATGTTAGCATCTGTCTGCAGCATGAAGAGCTTCACATTAAAAAGAAAACAAAACTCTGTCTTTTCTGTTGAAATGCCTTTAGAGGTTGTTGTTTGTGTTACGACAAACCAATAGAGACACTTGCTGTCAGTTTAAAGCGTTTTTAAAAGAGTTATTGGTCCCAGAAGTTAGCTTTTTAGCTAGCTTTGTTTACGTTAGCCTTCTGCTTGAGCTGCTGCCGTTTTCTGCTGCGTTTTCTGGTGATGACATTTTGTGATCTTTTC
>NC_050531.1:21966185-21987532 GCF_002922805.2 Oryzias melastigma | reverse complement strand
AAGACCCCGCCGCAAGGACAGGCGCCGCCCGGAGCCAGGGCGGACCCCAAGGGGGTTACTCCAACCCGCCCCAGAGCCAGAGAGGTAGTGATCTGATTATAGAGAATTAATGAAATATCCAATCCTGATCGGACAAAGGAGTCCAATTCCAATTGAGTCCGCAATCACGTGATCGGCCCGATTTCCGATCACGTGATCGGATTGGGACATCCCTAGTTATAATTAATCTATGCATACATTTTTTAAACAACTCTTGCAATAAATGTAATTAACATAAACCATCAATTTAACTGTAATTAGATGTTTTTATTTTTAGACTGTGTTCAATAAAAATAGCTGTCAGAGAAGACACTTATTAGAAGCTTAGCACAACTTCTCATTGTTTTGATACATGAATATGAAGGCCAAATAAATACTAATCTACTTTTTTTTGTTTAAAACAATCAAATAAGGCAAAATATTAGAGGTCATACATGCATGTGCAGAATTTCACAATTTATGTCAGACTAAGTTTTAAGGCCTCACAGTTTAGCAGCTGTGGGCAATCTTTGGGGGCGGATCTGCAAGGGGGCCAGGTGAGAGCTGCCCCCCAGCTGAAAACTTCCTCCCCCTACTTACCCCTCCAATTTTTACATCAATATTAATCTGACAAAGTTTTGTTTAAAATCAAGCATTTTTAGTATTAGTAATGTCAAATTACCAAAAAGAACTGCTGCGTCAATCAATAGTAATATGAACTCGAAAATTGCATTTCCTGCGGAAATACGTTTGATTGCAGTTTTGCAGAAGGTGGTTTCTTTAATTGCTTCATTGCATAAGTTTTATCAGAAGAAGCTAAAGTTTACCATAAGTCGCTGAAGACCTTGCAGAAATCAACAATATCATCAATAGATGGCAGAATGTTGTTTGGTTTACACAAAACTGAATTGTTCCAGAATAATCCTAATTTGCAGAAGGAACTCCAGAAGACAGCAATATTGGCTATAAATTTCAGAAATGTGTTGAACAGCAGAAAAGCTAATTGTTGCTGAATAATTTTAATTTGCGAAAAGAACTGCAGAATACAACTATATTGACTATAAATTGCAGGTAATCCTATTAAAAAACATAAGCCTTCTGAAAAACCCAGGCAGGTAGAAAACCAAGAAACTTTCCATTGTATTGCTGTAGACTTGTAAAATTGCAGTGGACGAAAAAGAAAAATTCTTGAAATTGTGCAAATTCAAAGAAAAGTACAAAAAAGTATGACCAATGGAGCTGATGTGTAACCAAAAGCAAAATGTGAACAGAACTGAGAAGAACTGACATGTAAATAAGTTCAAAATGTCGAAAAAGACTAGTATATTTCCAAAAGCTTTGTTTTAAGGAAAGATCTGTTCTTATGTACAATGATACATGTGAAAATTCCAGTTTAAGAAGAGAAAACTGTTGAACACCTTTAAAACCCCCTGAACATGTATAAACATGTCTCATTCTGACTCTGTGTGGGTGTGAGGTGGGCGAGGGGAGGGGTGAGCACCTACAGTTGAGCAGAATGAGTCAGCAGAATTCGCAGCACCATGGTTTGCTCCAAACAAATGGCTGCTGTTCGCCTACCATACGTCCGATCAGAATAATTCCTTCAGTTTTGTAAACCTCAGACTCAGAAGAATATATGTTTTATTTGTGTCAAACATAACATCTTTTTGTGAAAATGATCTGAAGTGAGAGGAGTTCATGTGTGGCAGCAGCAGTGTGATTTTGTGATTCTTAGCAAGATCCCAAAAACTTTTTTTTTTTGACACTTTTGAAAAGTCATCTTTTGACCAAACAAACTTTTCTCATTTTTTTCCTGGATTGCGGATAAAAAACAAAGGATTGATCTCCGATTCCAGGGATATCTGGCAGATTGAAAACCAGGCCTCTTCCTGTTTGCCTTTACTGCTGGATCTTACTTCTGGATTTTTGGATAAAGTCTTCAACAAGATGCCAAAAAGAGGTGAAGATGAAGTTACTTTGCTCATGGTTCAAGAATTGCTCGACCAGCAAAAGTCATTTTACAAAGAACTCCTTGATCAACAAGAAAAAAGTTTTAAATCTTGTGTTCAAGTGATTGTGGACTCTGTCTTCTCGCATGGACAACTTGGTTAAAGATGTCTTAAGTGTGACTAGAGACATCCAAGACCTAAAAACAAGTCTCCAGTTTTCTCAAGCTGATTTAGATGATATTAAAACTTCTGAAAATCAGCGAGCTGGAAAATTGCAAGACATTTCAAAATGGCTGAATGACTGTCAAGCTTCCTTGAACAACTTGGAAGCTAAACTGGATGTGATGGATAACACAACAAGAAAAAAGAACATCATCATTGATGGAGTTCCAGATGCAAAATCTGAATCTTGGAGTGAGACAGAGTCCAAAGTAAAAAAACTTTTCCAGGAGCACTTGAAAATTGATCCAAAGCTTATTGAATTTGAAAAAGGATATCGGATTGGAAGACCTGATCCTGCTGGAAGACCAAGATCTGTTCTGATTGAGTTTCTTCGATACAAGGACAAACAAGAAATACTGAAGAGAGCAAAGTCTTTCAAAGGTACAAGCATCTTTATCAACGAGGATTTCTCCGCGAAAGTTTGTATGAAGCGGAAAGAACTACTTCCACAATTAAGAAAAGAGAGGGAAAAGGGAAATATTGCATTTCTGAAGCATGATCAACTGGTTGTTCACCCTCCACGACCTGGTCACAGTTAGATGCCCCTTGACTCTGCATTTACAGGTATTTTATGTTAAGTTATCTGCTCTAACTATCCATGTCAGTTTCACAATGGCTGACTGTAAATGATGTGGATTCAAGTATTATTAATGGACAAATGGACAAAATGGACAAATCATTTATTGATTTCATCGATCCAGAAGAAAACTGTTTAAACAAGATTACAGATGGTACATGTGAATATTACAATGAAGAAGCCTTTAACACTTTGTTAAAAAAATCAGTTAACAAGAGTAAGAAAATTTTCTCTAGTTTTCACTTAAATATACAAAGCTTACCAAAAAAATATGATTTGTTATTGCATTACTTATCAACACTAGAGCATACGTTTTCTGTACTTGCTTTGTCTGAAACATGGTTAAATGATGACATTGAACAACTTTACACAATTTCACAATATAACGCTATTCATGTCTGCAGGAAAAACAAAAAAGGTGGTGGAGTTTCTTTATATGTACATGAAGATTTGGTGTTTTTTGAAAGGGAAGACTTTAAAATCCATTTTCTGAATACAAACATTGAAACAGTATTCATAGAAATTCCAGATTGCAGAGTACTAGGCAAATCTCTAATTATTGGGTGTGTTTATCGCCCACCTGATAGTAATATTCATATTTTTAATGAAACATTATCCTGTGTTTTAAAGATGATTAGTGCCAAAGATAAAGCCTGTATTTTGCTTGGAGATTTCAATATTGACATTTTAAATGATGAAGTGAACTCTACAGTGGATTTACTTAATATTGTTTATACAAATTCATTTTTTCCTCTTATTGGTAAGCCAACAAGGATAACGAGCTCTTCTGCAACTTTAATTGATAATATTTTTACAAATTACTATGAAAAGACAAACACTACAGGTATCCTGCTCACTGATATTTCAGATCATCTTCCTGTGTTTAATATTTTTACAGTTGCCCTCCAAAAACAATCTAAGTTGAACTTGATGCGTCGCAATTTTGCTTCAAAAAATGAAGAGCATTTCAGAACATCATTGGCCAAAACTTCTTGGGATGAAGTGTACAAGCACCAAGATCCTGAAAAGGCTTATCAGTCTTTAATGAACATTCTTACTTTTTCGTTTAATGAATGTTTCCCTTATATACAAAGAAAAAAGAAAGACAAATGTGACGAGCCTTGGTTTACACCTGCAATAAAAAAAGTCTTCTTTCACAAAAAATAAGTTATATATAAAGTCAATTATAAGTCCCACACCACTTAATATTTCATTGTATAAAATGTACAAGAATCAATTTGTTAAAATGGTTAAAATAGCTAAAAAGATGCATTACTCAGAAAGACTGTCAAATTCCTGTAAAAACATTAAGAATACTTGGAAAACTATAAACGAGATACTATGCAACAAAAAGGTTTCCAGGGATTTACCATCTAATTTTTCTGATGGAGCAAAGAGTTATAGCGACCCTCTTGATATTGCAAATAGCTTTAACAAATACTTTTTAAATGTAGGTGCTTCATTAGCAAGAGATATACCACCAGCAACAAAAACAATGTCACCAATCCTGAATCTAAACCAAACAAGCTTAACTCATTTTGATCCACCAACACAAGATGAGGTCATGCAGATACTTCTAAAAATGAGGGACACAGCTCCAGGTCATGACGAAATGAGAGCTGGTCTCATGAAAAAAGTAGCTTCTTCAATAATTGAGCCATTGACTTATATTTTTACCTTGTCATTTAAAACTGGGGCTGTGCCAAAAGAACTGAAGCTAGCCAGAGTAACTCCTCTGTTTAAATCTGGTGACTCTAGTTCATTTCATAATTATCAACCAATTTCTGTTTTGCCCTTGTTTTCTAAGGTACTTGAAAAATTAGTTCACGCCCGACTATCTAAATATCTTTCTGAAAACTGTATCTTATACAATCATCAGTATGGCTTCAGAGAACACATGTCCACTGAATTGGCTCTGATACAGTTTGTAAATAAAATTACATCAAATATAGACAACAAAAAGCATACCATTGGTATATTTTTGGACTTGTCAAAAGCTTTTGACACAGTCAACTATGAGATTCTTATTATTAAACTTAAACAATATGGAATACAACATGATGCTTTAAGGTGGATACAGAATTATTTAGAACAGAGATAACAATTTGTTTTTATTAATAATCAAAGGTCAAATAGAGGTGAATTAGTTTGTGGGGTTCCACAAGGATCCATTCTGGGACCTCTTTTATTTATTTTATATATAAATGATTTAATACATTCTTGTAAAAATATGCTCCCTCTCATGTTTGCAGATGATACTTGTCTTCTCATAACCAACTCAAATGTTGATTCTTTTATAAATGAAGTAAATGAAGAATTATTAAATATTTCTGAGTAGTTTAAATTAAATCAACTTTCTTTAAATGTACAAAAGACAAATTACATGATTTTTAGTAATAAAATGAATGCATTTAATATAGTAAATCAAAAACTTAATATTGATGCCATTTTTATCAACCAAGTTACTCAAACAAAGTTCTTGGGAGTGACTGTTGATCAAAAGTTAACCTGGAAAAATCATACTCAAAATATTTGTAAAAAAGTTATGAAATCAGTTGGTATTTTGAAGATAATCTGCTCCTCTATAAATACACCTTGTATGATGAAGCTATACTATACTTTAATCTATCCACACTTCATCTACTGTAATATCATTTGGGGCAATACATGTACAGTATATCTAAATAAGCTATTATTATTACAAAAAAGATTCTTGCGTATCATTAGTTATTCGAGTAGACTATCTCATTCAATTCCTTTATTCAAAAAATATAAGATATTAAAAATATTTAATATTAACACATATTGTATCTGTGTATTTATGTTTAAATATCGGTCAAAGGTTTTACCAACATCATTTGCTGATTTTTTTGTGTTTTCTTCTGACATTCATGTCTATCCAACAAGACGATGTGATGATTTCTATCTTCCTTTTTGTAGAACGATACGATAAAGTACAGAGGGCCAAAACTTTGGAATAATCTAGCCTGTACTCTTAAATCTATTTCTTTGTTAGATACATTTAAAAAACAATAAAAATTAGGCTTACTTTTATAATATTTTTCAAAAAGTGTCATTGGGGTAAAATGTAACATTTTTATTTTTTCCTTGGCATTTCTGTTTATGCTGCATGATTATGTTTTGGGGGAGGTGGTTTTATAAGACCTGTGTAGGTCTTCTCACTCTCTCCTGCACAGATGTATTCCAGTTTTTTTTTTTTTTTTGTCATTGTAATCCATGTGATTGCATTTTATGCATGTGCAAATAAAGAAAATCAAATCCTTCCTGTCATCACCTCAAAGTCCTATGTTAACAAATGGGAAAATGGCAATTTGACATGTTTCCAACAAATGTATATATCTTCAGAACTACATGAGATATCAAAACAGTTGAACCCTTGTAAGAACCACAAGGTTTTCGACTATCATCTGTGTGTAAGTTTCATGTTTTTATGTTCAAAGGTGTTCTCACAATGGCAATTTAAGAACAGTCCACATCATAAAAAGCGTTCGTGTTCTGTACAATGGGAAAGTATAGGAGTTTTGGGTGGACTTTGTCTCGAACTTGGGGCTCTTGCGAAAAAACTGCTCAACTCATGACTTTGAGGGTGATATTAAACGAATCTAGACAAAAATACCTACATTTTGGTGAAAAAATTGTGACTCTATGACAAACGATTCAGGAGTTACAGCGATTTGTTTGTAAAAGTTTTTTCTTTAGAGAAATCCTGTCCTCACTCTGAGTGATGACGTCACACGCTGTAGCAACTGCCAAAATTGACCCAAAAGTCCAAAATTGCCGGATTTCAAACAGCTGTAGTTCAAAAACTATAAGACATATCCACAGGAAAAGTAATATCTGAAATTCCCCATCCCTCCACTACACTTTAAAGTTTGAATGGTGTCTGTAGCTCAAAAATTGTAGGAGGAGATACATTTCAAAAACAGTGAAGTTTAAGAACTGTGCCAATTGACTTCAATGTTATTTTAAATTTGAACAAGTTCAAAAATTTAAAAAACTATAAGCATTTTCAGGAGAGGAATGTAGAAGGACAGATGGTGGTTGATTTTGCAAAAAAGATGGAAATGGCGATAGTGAATACATTCTTTGAGAAGAGACAGGAACATAGAGTGACCTATAAGAGTGGAGGTAGAAGCACACAAATAGACTACATCTTGTGTAGACGGTGTAATCTGAAGGAGATCAGTGACTGTAAAGTAGTGGTTGGTGAGAGTGTTTCCAGACAGCACAGGATGGTGGTGTGTAGAATGACTCTGGTGGTGAAGAAGATGAAGAAAGAGAGGGCAAAGGCAGAGAAGAGGACAAACTGGTGGAAGCTGAAAAAAGAAGATTGTTGCATGACTTTTAAGAAACAGTTGAAACAGGCTCTGGGTGGTCAGGAGGTACTCCCAGATGACTGGATAACTACAGCTAATGTGATCAGGGAGACAGGTAGGAGTGTACTTGGTGTGTCATCAGGAAAGAGAGTTGATAAGGAGACTTGGTGGTGGAATGAGGAGGTGCAGGAGTGTATACGGAGTAAGAGACTAGCTAAGAAGAAGTGGGACACTGAGAGGACTGAGGAGAGTAGACAGGAGTACAGGGAGATGCAGCGTAAGGTGAAAGTAGAGGTGTCAAAGGCCAAACAAAGAGCTTATGATGACTTGTACGCTAGGTTGGGTAGTAAGGAGGGAGAGACTGACCTGTACAGACTAGCAAGGCAGAGAGATCGAGACGGGAAGGACATGCAGCAGGTTAGGGTGATCAAGGATAGGAATGGTAATGTGGTGACAGGTGTCAGTGGTGTAATGGAAAGATGGAAAGAATACTTTGAAGAGTTGATGAATGAAGAGAATGAGAGAGAACAAAGAGTAGAAGAGGTGACGGTTGTGGAGCAGGAAGTAAGAAAGATTAGTAAAGGTGAAGTGAGAGGGGCTTTGAAGAGGATGAAGAGTGGAAAGGCTCTTGGTCCTGATGATATACCTGTGGAGGTATGGAAGTGTCTAGGAGAGATGGCAGTGGAGTTTTTGACCGGGTTGTTCAACAGGATCTTAGGTGGTGAGAAGATGCCTGAGGAATGGAGGAGAAGTGTGATGGTGCCCATTTTT
The DNA here is from genome assembly GCF_002922805.2 of Oryzias melastigma. NCBI lineage: Eukaryota > Metazoa > Chordata > Actinopteri > Beloniformes > Adrianichthyidae > Oryzias > Oryzias melastigma. The sequence goes on along the minus strand of NC_050531.1, from coordinate 21,979,658 downwards.
AAGAATAAGGGAGATGTGCAGAGTTGTGGTAACTACAGAGGAATAAAGCTGATGAGCCATACAATGAAGGTGTGGGAAAGAGTAGTGGAAGCCAGACTAAGAGCAGAAGTGAACATTTGTGAGCAGCAGTATGGTTTCATGCCAAGAAAGAGCACTACAGATGCAACATTTGCTTTGAGGATGTTGATAGAGAAGTACAGAGAAGGTCAGAGAGAGCTCCACTGTGTCTTTGTAGATCTGGAGAAAGCTTATGACAGAGTGCCCAGAGAGGAACTATGGTATTGTATGAGGAAGTCTGGAGTGACAGAGAAGTATGTCCGAGCAGTGCAGGACATGTATGAGGGCTGTAAGACAGTGGTGAGGTGTGCTGTAGGGGTGACAGAGGAGTTCAAGGTGGAGGTGGGATTACATCAGGGATCAGCTCTGAGCCCCTTCCTGTTTGCAATGGTGATGGACAGACTGACGGATGAGGTTAGACAGGAATCACCATGGACTATGATGTTTGCAGATGATATTGTGATTTGTAGTGAGAGCAGGGAACAGGTGGAGGTGGAGTTAGAGAGGTGGAGGTTTGCCCTGGAAAGGAGAGGAATGAAGGTTAGCCGCAGTAAGACAGAGTACATGTGTGTGAATGAGAGGAACCAGAGTGGAAGAGTGAGGTTACAGGGAGAAGAGATAAAGAAGGTGGAGGAGTTTAAGTATTTAGGGTCAACAGTACAGAGTAATGGAGAGTGTGGAAAAGAAGTGAAGAGGAGAGTGCAAGCAGGTTGGAATGGGTGGAGAAAAGTGTCAGGTGTGATGTGTGACAGAAGAGTTTCAGCACAAATGAAAGGAAAGGTGTACAAGACTGTGGTGAGACCAGCCATGTTGTTTGGACTAGAAACAGTGGGACTGAAGAAAAGACAGGAAGCAGAGCTGGAGGTAGCAGAGATGAAGATGCTGAGGTTCTCTTTGGGAGTGACCAGGATGGATAGGATCAGGAATGAATACATCAGAGGGACAGCACATGTTAGAGGTTTTGGAGATAAAGTCAGAGAGGCCAGACTGAGATGGTTTGGACATGTTCAGAGGAGAGACAGTGAATATATTGGTAGAAGGATGCTGAGTCTAGAGCTGCCAGGAAAGAGGTCTAGAGGAAGACCAAAGAGGAGGTTTATGGATGCAGTGAATGAAGACATGAAGGTGGCTGGTGTTAGAGTGGAGGATGCTGAAGACAGGCTTAGATGGAGGGAACTGATTCGCTGTGGCGACCCCTGAAGGGAAAAGCTGAAAGGAAAAGAAGAAGAAGAAGATAAGCATTTTCAGACTTGTTTAAAGACAGCAGAAAAGTCCAGAAATAGCAGAACAAGTACATGTTTGAATTTTCAGAATAGCATAAAGTATGCAGAAGTTACAACTGCACAAAGTTTGGAGTTGCTGAAGAGCCTTCACAATGCATTTCAATATGAAAAGTTGCAGCAATTTTGTTGAATTGCTGAAAAACAAAAAGTTGAAGAAGAGATTTCAGAAGAGAGCAACAATGTCCTCAATAAACTGAACATTTTTGATACTTGAATGACAAAAATTGGATAAAGTATGCAGGAGTTACAGGCAGACAAAAAAACGTATGGAAGAAAGAAAATAATAAGAAGAAGAAGTATAACTGACTGCAGACTGCAATCAAACTAATAATAACACTGCCCCCAAGAAATGTTCTGTCACTGTTAAAGGCTGTGACTCATTCTGAATGTTTAACATTATTTAGGGATGAAGATTATTTCACTATTATTTCATTATGTCAATGTCCATCAATAGATCTCAACAGAAGTCCCAAGAGCATTAAAGTGTCTCATTTCAAGCCCCTAAAAACCAGGAAGTTTGGAAATAAGTAAGGGATAATACCCGATGAAGTGCGCATTATGAGAAATTAACGCGTCGTGCGTTAATTTCTCATAATGCACACTTCGGAGGGTATTATCCCGCTTATACCATGGTCATTTACAAAATAAATAAATATTTAATCAATATTTAGCACTTTATTCTTATTATTTCTTTGGTTGAGCTCATTTTTTCACAAAAAGCGGACTATTTGATCCGTGATGCGGCTTGTTATCACGGTGACATGGAACACGGCATGAAGCCGGAAGCCGTTACAGACCTCAGCTGCAGCGATAAAGTGTTGCTGTTTTGAAAGAAAGACCCGGACAAATGTGGATTTTTTTTCTTCTTTTTCTGAAGTTAATCCTTCAGTGAGCAGCTAGAACATAAACGGCACACAATCAGCTTCTGTCTGTTTCATTTCACAGCAGGTTCGCTCTTCTGAGCTGCTCTAAAAGCGGAAACTCCTTCTTGTGGTGAAACAGAAGACTACACCTTTCATGCCGAGTGCTGTTTTATTAGAAGGAGAATAACCAATTTGTCAGTGTTAATTTACCTTGCAAAAGGAGAGGAATATAAACACTGGTCGCTACAATAAGTTAAATAATCAGTTAAGAGAGAAAGTTAATCCATTACTGCTTGTTTTGTCCAGATGATGAAGGAAAAATGTGTTTAAAAGACACCTACGCAGTGATATCTAACGTTTGTTCTGTGTGACCGGAACTTCTTCTTTAGGTGTGCATTATTCCTGTGCATTATCTTTTTTTTAAATCTACACCCAACAGCCAATCAGAATCGAGTATTCACCCAGACCATGGTATAAACCTTTTTAAACATCATGTTTAAAAATCCAATTGTAGTTTTCATGTTAGCTGCTGCATATCTGCTAGCGACGATCACTGCTTCAGGGTACATGCGGAGCATTTTGAGAGGGAAGTCTCTTGAGTCTGACTGCAGCTCATCTCAGGGGTTTTATTATCAGCTCATAGGGACTGTACTGGCGGGTCTGCTTTGATACTTTTTATTATTTTCATTTTTTTAAAAACAGAGCATAAACACATGGATGCAAACCACTGTCTCGCTAAACAAAAAATAGAATGTGGGGCAACTAAACTTGATTTATATACTCAAATTTAGTTGAAAACAATTATGCCTCTCTTAGTTTGAAAGCAGTCCATTTTCTCCAGCATCTTGAAAATAAATGTCCTTGAAGTTGTAGAAAGAATGTGAGCTTTTCCATCTGGTGTATTTCGTCCATGATTTGAAGCCACTGGACATCTGTAGGGGGGTCGGGTTTAAGCCAGTTTGTTGTGATAGATTTTTTACAGGCAATCGTTAGCACTTTGAAAAGATATCGGTCCTCTTTCTTGATCACATCTTTGCGTAGCAGTCCCAGTAAAAAGGTCTGGGGATCTTTAGGTATTATGTAACCCAGTATACCTTCTATTGTTTTAATTACACTGTCCCAGAATGTCGTCAATGTTTTACAGAGCCAAAAAATGTGGGAGTGACTAGCATTTACAAGTCCAAACTGTCTCCAGCAATATTTGGAGTTTTCCTAACTGTTTGGTAACAATCCATGGTGTTATAAAGAATCTGAGTATTATTTTCCATAAAAATTCTTTCAATCTACTGGATCTGGTTGACATTTGTTGTGTTTTACACAAGTCATGCCAATCACTTTCCGATATTTTAATATTTAATTCTTTCTCCCATTTTGATTTGGCTGAAACAGAGTTATCATTTTGGCTCTGTAGCCCCTTATATAGTCTAGAAATGGTCTTGTTTGGTAGATGTCTATAGTGTAGCGTGTAAAGGGGTGAATATGAATTATTCAATCCCAAAGTTGGTTGAAAAATATGAATTTTATTAAACTGAAATTTAATAAAATTATCCTCGGGGCATCACCTTCTTAATGAAGGAAAATATTACTCATCAATGATTAGCTGCTAAATTTTAATCAATAAAGTAATCAATTAATCAGTCTCTCAATTTTAGCGTGAGTGTCTTTACCCTGTGAAGTGACTTTACCACAAAGAAGACAAATAATGATATCTGAACAACGACGTCCTTTTTAATATTTATTGAATAACATGAGGTTAAACAAGCAGAAATAATGGAAGTAAAAGCATGGAAAGCAATCAACATGTGTGGAACACAGAATACAACTTTAACTAATAACTAGAATAGATAAATGAGAAGAAAAGACACACAATATTGAGGTGAAAAATGCTAAATGTGTGGATGCATGAAGTGTGTTGTGCATAAAAAGGGTGATGTTACTGAGCTGAGAATAAGCTATTCTTAAAAAGGAGGAATTCAAAACGGGGTAAAGATGTTACTCTTGCAAAAATAGTTAATCTTTGTTCTAACCACCAGCAGTTGACTGTATGAGCGAAGTTCGACTTCTCACCAAGCGGTCTGTAGATCTGGGTCTGCTCTGCCAGGAAGGGTGGTTGATCCCGTTCCTGGCTTGATGCTTCAGGCGGGCCGTGGAGGCGAGATCTGCAGCCAGGCGTAGAAGGAAAGGGAACCTGCGGTTCTGCTGGTTCTGCTCTGTTCAGTCACTTAGCTTCTGGGGTGGTCGAACGATTTCTCTATTCCGTTTTGTGACCAAAAAGTATAAGTCGCAAAGCTGGCCGGACAATGAAACTTATCGAATGGTCTAGCATAAAAAATCAGTTTCAAAATAAAAGCATCAAAAATGGTAAAAAGTTGGAGTCAGTCTATGAAATAAACGGAAGACAAAAATGTTGAAAAGGAAGAAAGCGCACGAAAAAAACGTGATCTTAAGACTGGAAGTACTTGGATGTTTCTGTTCTGTTCCTGCTCTGGCTTCTAGCTTATCTGCCCTGTTAGCTTAGAGGCGTGTTGTTGAGCCTGCAGGAGAAGGCTTTAGGACAGGGGTCAGCAACACAAAGTGTTGAAAGAGCCACTTTGGACCAATACAATAAAAACCGAATGTGTCTGGAGCCGCATAAATTGAAACAGCTTATAAAAGTCGTACACTGGTAGTAACACATGGAGAATGTGTCGAATAAACGATTATTTCTCCTGCGTGTCCTCGTGTCATATAAGCTACATTTTTGGCCTCATGACAAGTTGGTGAGACATTGCAGCGTCAAACTATCTGACAAAAGCTGAATAGCCTCATAATGATCATTTGAGCTTTTATTTTGACATCCCTCAATGACACAACGAGAGGGGGTCCTGATCAGTCTCTCCCTCATTCTCACTCCAGGTGCAGGAAGAATTCAAATATAACAGGACAAAATCACAAATGTTCAACAAATGTTCAACAGTCAGACAACAAAACACGTTGACGAAAACCCAAACTTAAATCCAATTTCAGTCAGACAGGCAAAAGAATGGGTAACCCACAATTCCTTGCGCTGCCAGACCGACAGCAAGCCCAGCGTGTCTGAGACCATCACTACAATATGAATGAATTACAGTTTGTTTCATTGCTTTGATGAAATTAAAGAAATGCAATAAAGAAATACGATTTTTGATGTCATTTTTATTTAGAGGATTTGAAAAAAAAAAGACAAAAATGTAACGTGCACCTTTAAGGTGCTTCCACACTGGCCGCGTCAATCAACACTTTCAATGAAGAGTCAATATAAGCGCGTGCACACCTAAATTCCTGCCCTCCAAGTCTGGAGCGCGCGTGAGTCTTATAGTCAGACATTTAAAAGGACAGAGTTGTGAAAACAAAAGTCTTCAGAAAGATTTGGGGGATTTTCAACACTTTTACTTTAGGTTCTCCCTGTTGTAGATGCAGATGAGCGCTAATGAACAGTAAAAATACAATAGAAGGAGAATCTCCTCCCCGCCACGCACCGCACGCGGCCGGTGTGTGAGACCTGCACATCGCCGCGCTCAGCAGGTGGTATCCACACCGGAGCAGCGCGGTCACGCACGCAGTGGCGGGGAGGAGATTCTTCTTCTATTCTTCTTCTACTGTTCATTAGCGCTCATCTCATCTTGGTGTCATATTAACCTGAGCGGACACAAACCGTAATGATTCATTTCTCCTTCGTGATCACGTTTGGTACTTCTGTGCTTTGAAGCAGACTCCGCCCACAAGCAGCTCCCGCGCTGAATCTTCAATCCGGTTCAAGATTTCCACGCACAGTTACAGCTCTGAGCTGCCGCGACTGTGCGTGGAAATCTTGAACCGGATTGAAGATTCAGCGCGCTCAATGCGTGCCGATTTGTACGTGGAGCTCGTGACCCGACTTCAAAACCCGCGTAGCAACGTGCGCTCACGTGCGCTCCAGACGCACGGGCAGGAATTCTGCTGTGCGCTGACTCAGACGGCGTGGAAGCATCTACACTCATCTCACAACAACTGGAAAACGTAAAGGATGTTTGTGTCATGTTTGTCCTCCTACAGAAATCGTATTAAAACAAAAATATTGTGGCAGCCTGACTGTTAATTTAGAAATAGTTCCTTGTTAGTGGGTGGAGTTAGTGTCTGTTCTTGTGTTGCATTATGGGACTTGAGTGTTTTACCGGCACCATGAGTGAGAGTGGTGTGTGTATGAGTGAGGGTCCTCACAGTGTCTACTGTTCTGTGGTTCGGAACTGTTAATAAAATTGGTAGTCACAATGTTGACACCAACAGGTCTCCATGGCCTGCGTGTGCGCTTCTTACTCCAATCACGAGGGATCGTACAGTGTATGGGACACAAGTGATGTCTGGATTAAATCTGCCAGTACTCTGTGGCTCTGCTCCCACCCAAATCGCTACAATATATTTCTTTCCAACATTTTAAATTATTATCAAAACATTTTTGATAAAGCGCCACTGAGCCGCAAGGGAGTGCTTGAAGAGCCGCATGCGGCTCCGGAGCCGCAGGTTGCCGACCCCCGCTTTAGGAGGAAGGAAAAATGGAGGAAGAGAGGTTCTGTCCTGCGCGCCAGTGTTTTCAAACTGAGAGGCAGGGCCAGAATCGCCCAATCCGTGGGGATTTGAGGCGTTTTACGATTGGAGGTAATTTGCATGTCCCAATGAGCTCTGTCTATGCAAATATCAGGGGCGTCACTTTATTCTGGTCTCTGGATGTTCCCTTTAATGCTGAATTAACAATAAAAATGGGTTTCTATCAATCAAAGTTTATAAACCCTATATGTGTGTGTGGATCCTTTATGTGGCACATAAAATGCTTCCCAAAGTCCACATAAACACAGAAAAGGAATTCTCCAAGCTTTGAAGGTTACACAATGATTAATTAATGGATTTTAACCTCAAAGAAGTTGTGAATCTTCTTCTGTTAGGAATAAAGGTTTGATTACACACATGTAATAATAGGACATTTCTTGGTGCTGTGGAGAGATGTTTTACATGTTAGATCCAGTGAACAAAAGTCCTGTGATTTAAAACATAAGAAAGGTTCTGAAGGGCCACATGTTTCAAACAAACGACTCAGAGTGTCTGTCGGGATTGCTTGGACTCTCCAGGGGGTCAGCCTGCTGGAACCAAGACTCTTTTGAAATTGACGGCTAAAGTTAGCCAGACTATTCAAATGCAGAATAGTCAGGGTTCTGGCCCAGTTTAATGACTTACATCCGAGTGAAAGGTAGGGGTTTCAGCCCACTTTATGGCCCCCCTGCTGGGAGAGGGACTCTGTTATCTTGGAAAAGAGGCATTCCACATGAAAGTTGGCTGACCAAATGGTCAGCACAGGTTATCACAGTTGTTTCCAAGGGTGGAATGCTACTATAGGATTCTGTGAATATTGTTATCAGACCCTTACCTTTAAGTGTAATGCCTTGTTTAACATTTGAATTGTAAAAATGGTGAAGTTGCAGATATCTAAACAAATCCCTATTTTCAAGATTGAATTCAGATTTCAATTTTTCAAATGACTTTATTTCATCGCTTTCAAGAAACAGGCACAAAGCCGTCAAACCTTTATCTCTCCACTGTGCAAAGGCTGGGTCTGTTCTACCTGGTGGAAAATTTGCTGTGAAGGAAGGCGAGATTTAAAGTTTTAACATTATTTTCCAATTTAAACTCTTTAATAACTCCGTTCCAGATCTCCATTTTGTTCTCCACTATGGAACTATTCTTGTCAAGATAGTTTTTACTTATGTTACCCAAGTTCTTTTGAGGTTCACACTTTCCAAGATCCATTTCAATCTGTTTCCATTGGGCTTTGATTTCTGGAGCGCACCAGCAGGCTATGTATTTCAACCGAGCTGCATAATAATATTGCTTCAGGTTGGGAAGGGATAAACCTCCATGTTCTTTGTCAAGTTGAAGTGTTTAATATTTTATCCTAGGTTTTCTTCCTCCCCATATAAATCTTGATATTAGTTTGTCCCAGGTAATAAAGTATGTGTTGGGAACCACGTTAGGTAATGACATAAAGAGATATAGGAATCTTGATAGAACATTCATTGTTATGGTCTCTATTCTAGCACTGAGGTCTAAATTTAGTATTGTCTTGTATCTTCTGAATTGAGTCAAATAGTTTGTCATAGTTAAGTTTGATCAAATCGTTCAAATTTTCTGATATTATGACTCCTAGAAATTTGATTTTCTTTGCATTCCATTTAAATTTGTGATTCCGTCTGGTTAAATTACTTGGTGAATAATTTACTGTTAAAACTTGGGTTTTTGTCATATTTAAATGATATCCAGATAGCTGCCCATATTTTTCCAATGTAGCCATGAGTTTTGGAAGAGTTACATCTGGGTTTTGTAAGTAAGTAATGATATCATCTGCAAAAGGGATATTTTATTATTAGTGCTTCCTATTGTAATTCCTTCAAGCTCCTCATTTTGTCATTTTGCAAAAAGACAACATCCCTGGTGAGTACCTCTGAACAATTCTAAGTTATCAGTGAGGTGGCCATTAATTTTTACTCTGGCTGTTGTATTACTGTACAGTGCCTGTATACATGCAATATTTTTTTTTATGGAATCCAGACGTCCGAGTACTTTGTAGAGAAAAAGCCAGCTGACCCGATCAAAGGCCTTTTCTATGTCAAGGCTGATTAAAGCTAATTTAAGTTGTTGTCTTTTTGCCTGATCTACAATACGTAGTTTTCGTCTAATGCTATCACATGGTTGTCGTTCTATAATAAATCCTGTTTGGTCTTCGTGTATTAGATCTTGCAAATTCTGCTCCATTCTTTTGGAGGTTACTGAGGTAAATAACTTATAATCGACATTCAAAATTAAAATTTTCCGATAAGATTTACAGTATTCTTTGTTCTTCCCTTCTTTGGGAAGAAAAGATATTACAGCCTCTCGCCATAATGGTAACTCAGCTTTGTTAAGGCTCCAATTAAAGGAGTCCAGTAATATTGGGGCTAGTTCTTCCTTAAATATTTTATGCCATTCGTTTGTGAAGCCATCACTGCCAGGGCATTTGTTTGTTTTTAATTTTCCAATAGCTGTATTCAATTCTTCTCTTGTTATAGGTGTAATCAAACTGTCACTTTGATTTGTTTCCAGTGAAGGCAAGTCCAATGGAGAAAGATAATTTACAATATCATTTTCTGGTATCGCCGGTGGGCTTGAATACAGTGTTCTATAATAGTTTCTAAAAATGGTGTGAATTTTTTTTATTTTCGTAAGTTAAGCTGTTAGTAGAGGGATCTTTTATCTTGATGATTGAATGTTTCAGTTGTTGCCAGAAGTCTTGTTTTTTTAGGCATGGATTCATAAAAAGTTTGTTTTGAATATCTTAATTTTTTTTCGAGTTTGTCATCCATCAGATTTATTATTTCGTCCTTGGTCGCTTTGATGTCATGTGCTACTTTTTTGTCATTATTCTGTTGTTGTAGAATTTCAAGACATTTGAGTTTTTGTTCTAAATGGTCATATTTTGCTTTTTTGGTCCTTTTTATGTATGCTGTCCTAGAAATTAGTCTTCCTCTCATTACAGCCTTAACTGTGTCCCACACTAAAGTGGGATTAACCTGCCCATCATTGTTGATGGAGATGCATTCAGTAATTTCAGTTTTAATTTCCTGAATAGTCTTTTTGTTATTTAAAATGTCAATTTTGAATCTCCATAATGAAGACTTCAACTGTTTTGACAGTTGCATAGTCAAGTAAATTATATTATGGTCTGAGATGTCAGATGTTCCAATAGAGCACTCCTTTACTCTAGATCTGTCAATTGTATTCATCAGGAAAAAATCTGTCCAGGAATGGACATGGTGTGAGAGAGAATTCTGGGTAAAGTCTTTTTCAGCAGGATGCAGCGCCCTCCAGACCTCAAACATACCCATACCCACTCTAACACCAGCCACCTTCATGTCTTCATTCACTGCATCCATAAACCTCCTCTTTGGTCTTCCTCTAGACCTCTTTCCTGCAGCTCTAGACTCAGCATTCTTCTACCAATATATTCACTGTCTCTCCTCTGAACATGTCCAAACCATCTCAGTCTGGCCTCTCTGACTTTATCTCCAAAACCTCTAACATGTGCTGTCCCTCTGATGTATTCATTCCTGATCCTATCCATCCTGGTCACTCCCAAAGAGAACCTCAGCATCTTCATCTCTGCTACCTCCAGCTCTGCTTCCTGTCTTTTCTTCAGTCCCACTGTTTCTAGTCCAATATATAAATAATATATAAATAAAATTGAATTGAGTTGAATTGAATTGATGGGTCTATTTGGAACCCTCGCAGCTTTTCCTTTGCTCTCTGGATCAAGTTGGGGCTGCTGTTGGTTACAGCATTTCTAGAAGTCTTGCCTGGACTCTGGTCTTGTCTTCAGGTGGAGTAGGTTCCTCAACCTGGAATCCGCGACACTTCCGCTCGTTGTAAACATCCCTGGCAGAGCTGTATGTGTGAACACCAGTTCAATCAATCAATCAATCAATCAATCAATCAATCAATCAATTTATTATTTGTAAAGCACTTATAAAAGCTGACGCCGCCAAAGTGCTGAACAGAGAAGTAAAATCAATAAGCAACAACAAAGAGAAACAATGAAGTACAATAAAACAAACAATAAAAACTAGCTGACCCACTAAGTCTGCACACTGGAGTTGAAAGCCTGGTTAAAACGATACGTTTTTAAAAGTGACTTAAAATCACTGACAGAACTGGCCGACCTGACAGAACGGAGAGCGCATTCCAGAGCTTGGGACCAGCAACTGAAAGGGCTCTTACTCCTCTGGTCACAAGCCGAGTCCTGGGAACCATTAATAACATTTGATCTTCAGGTCTGAGGACTCGGCGCAGACGGTAAAAATGTAAAAGTTCAGAAAGATAATGAGGGGCCAGACCATGCAGACATTTAAAAATCAAAAGTAAAATCTTAAAAACAATCCTAAAAGACACAGGCAGCCAGTGAAGAGAGCGTAAAATTCGGGTGATGTGCTCACACCGTCTAGTCCCCGTTAACAGGCGGGCAGCTGAATTTTGGACCAGCTGGAGACGGCGGAGCAGAGACTGGTCAATGCCAGTGTACAAGGAGTTGCAGTAGTCATGCAGTAGTCCAGTCTGGAAAAGATTAAAGCATGGATCACTTGTTCCAATACATGAGGAGGAAGATAAGACTTAACTTTACTGATTAGCCTTAAGTGATAAAAGCTGGACCGGACTACTGCACTGACCTGCTTGTCAAATTTAAAATGCCTGTCAAGATTTACCCCAAGATTTCTGATAAAAGGAGCGTCTGAAGGGTTCAGGGGGCCATTAGCACTGCAGCAACCTGTCAGCTGGTCGGTTTTACCAAAGACAAAAACCTCTGTCTTGCTTTCATTAAGGCAGAGGAAGTTCAGTTCCATCCATGATTTTATGTCTGCTAAGCATCTTTGTAGATTGTCCAGACATCCAGCTTCACCAGATTTTAAGGGAAGGTAGATCTGGACGTCATCTGCTTAGCAGTGGAACGAGACATTATGTTTTCTGAAAATGGACCCCAGTGGCAACAGGTAAAGTAAGAATAAAAGAGGGCCTAAAACTGAGCCCTGGGGTACACCATGATCAAGTGGAGCCTCTGATGAATACAACTGTCCAAGTTGGACAGAAAAACTCCTACTGCATAAATAAGAGCTGAACCAGCTGAGCGCTGAACCCTTCAGACCAACAGACTGCTCCGATCTGGACAATAAAACACTGTGATCCACTGTGTCGAAAGCAGCAGTGAGATCTAAAAGAATTAAAACAGTGGAGGACCCAGAATCAGCAGCTAAAAGCAGGTCATTACACACCCTGAGGAGACCAGTTTCAGTGCTTTGACAGGACTTAAAACCAGACTGAAACTTCTCAACAATATCATGACTTTGTAGATGATCCTGCAGTTGGAGATAAACGACCTTCTCTAAAATTTTGGAAATAAAAGATAGCTTGGAGATTGGCCTAAAGTTTGAGAGAACATTAGGATCCAAGTTATTCTTTTTAAAAGGGGTTGCACAACAGCATGTTTGAAGGCAGCTGGTACAGAGCCCGAGACAAGAGAAGTGTTAATAAGACAAAGAATCCAGGGGCCTACAGTATCAAAGACCTCCTTCAGGAGTCAGGGGGGGATACAGTCACCCGGGAAGTGGGAGGGCCTCAGGTGCTGAATAATCTCAGAAAGCTGGGAGAGAGTGACAGTCTCACAGTGCTCTAAAACAGCAGGTGGTGAACTTAAAACAGAAGGGTCTGGGGTAAAAGCAGAGGGTAATATCCTGACAGCGCTGACTTTGTCAATAAAAAACTTTAAAAACTGGTCACAGAGTGAAACAGAAGGAGTCAGGCAAGATAAATCACATGGACTTAAAAGAGATTTTAAAGAGTTAAAAAGGATCTTAGGCTTGCTAATGTTCTCAGACATAATATTGGACATGAACTGAGTTTTTTAACTTTTCACAGCAGCCTGATACTCAGTCAAAGAGTTTTTAAAAATCTCTAAAGAAACGTGGAGCCTGTCTTTATTCCATTTCCGCTCCGCGCGCCGGCGAGTGAGACTTTCTATGTAGGGCATGTTTTGTTACGACTACCAAGAACCTGTGGTATGCACATATATGTATATTTATATAGAGAGAGATGTAACAGGGTGAACATGTTTTTTTTTTTTTTTTAAATTCAGAGGGCCCTTAAACACACCACCCCATTAGAGGGAATTGAGCGCAGGTGTGAAGCAAAGGTGTGCCTGATCAGAAACCCTTTTTAAAGAAACAATCAGACGGCAGAGAGAGAGAACGGGGCCAGATGGGGCCAGACGGGGCCAGACGGGGCCCAAAGCAGCGTGGTGGGGGAAGCCACCACCTGGGCCTGGAAAAACGTACGCAGGACAGCCAGCGCCGGGTTGGCAGCTGGGAGAGTCCACCGAGCAAAGCCAGCGCTGGAGCCTGGCCCTGAGAGCAGTGTGCTGAACTGTCCCCCTAGTCGAGCAGCTCAGGGGAGGGCGGTCCCAGAAGGGCAGCCGGGCCAGGAGCCAGACTGCTGTCGGAGGGGGGGAGTGACAAAAAAGCAGTCACGATACACCCCTCTCTGAGCTGTCACTACTTTTATTCTGTTTTATATAAACCCAGGAGATATATTCTCTTAGTTGTCTGAGCTGCTTTTTAATTGCATGCTTTTTATTTTATTTATTGTGTATTTTTATGGTTTTATGTAGCCTGACATTTTAGCTCAAAACTCTTGGTTTTTTTTTT
>NC_050531.1:21929756-21966011 GCF_002922805.2 Oryzias melastigma | reverse complement strand
ACCCACACACATATATATATATATATGGTATAGTGCTTTTCCAACCTTTCTCTGTACTGTGCGTGTGACTTTAAGGATTGTGTAGTTTGATTTTCAATTGTGTTTTTTTTGTTTTTGTTTCTTGTCTTGTATTTTCTGTTTTGTTTCTCCCTTGTCGGGTCATTTACCTTCTTACCCTTTTTCATTTCTCCCTTTGCTTCATGGTTTGGAGATGTTTTAATTGTATGTATTAGTCTCAAGTTTTTACTCTAAAGCCCAGTTTCCTGCATTCTTGAAAGTACATATCAGCCACAGAGCTGCAAAAATGTTGGTGTCAAAGTGCAGGATTTGTGAACAAAACCAACCTTTCATTGTGTACCAGTGGAAGTAATCAAGAGATTAAGAAGTGTAATGCTGGGCAGGTGGTTACAAGCCAGTGACAGGTCACAGCAAACACAGCTTCGCTTATTTCAGTTACTGCAAAATTGTGAGCACATGATCAACCTCACTGCTTTGGGGACATTGACTACAATTTATTTCCAAAATAATATTCCCACTGTGTCAGAAGTGAGCGGTCAGTCAAAAACCAATCAAAAATATAATTTAGGCAAACGTTCACTTTACACAGTTTTTCAGAACTGTGTATTTTAAAATGGAGACACTTTCCCATATTTCTTCAGATCTTTTCAGGTTTCTGTTAGTTCATGTAAAATGTTCTCCCTCACTTTTAGTCTTCTTTGCTCTAATCCCTCTAAAATCTCTTGATCAAATGCTGAACCTTCGCTTTCACTCTTACTTTCCATTTCATTACTGATATCTTCCTTTTGAATTAACCTTTGTCTTTTTACCCCCATTGCCCCAGTAATCTTTTACTTTATCTTCTGTTTTTTTGTTTGCTGCTATATTTATTTATTTATTTTTTTACTTCATTCTAAGTTTTTTTTCCTTCTTACTTTGCACTCTCTTCTGTTGGCCTATCACTTCTCTTTTTACTTGACTCTCTGTCTCTGTAAATTCAGTTAAACTTAATTGCTTACAGCAAGCTTGTCTCCCACTGTGTCACGCTGCTCACCATCATGTGATGGCACTGTGTGTGCCTGTTATCAGGGCAAGTGAATTGGTGCCTGGTGGAAGAGAGGCCTATTCCTGCACATGAGCTATCCCAGGATTTACTGTCTATGTCTTGGAGCATAAGTGACCACGTCTGCTACAACTGCTTTTCATTGTTTGGAGTCCCGAGAGCCCTCTTTTCTTTTTTGGACTAAAAACACATTTGATTATGGCCGAGGAGGTATTGATTCCATTGCCCCGGAAAATCACATCGGTAAGTCAAAACTACTGCAAGATTTTATTACAAATTTAGTCTATTTGGGGATTCATTTGCAGTTTTTTGACATACAGCTCTTTGCAAAAGTCACTGTTTTCTGATTTATTAGACTGCATTTTCCTTAATTTATTCAAGGTATCCCTCAATCTTTCAGAAGTAGCTGACAGCTGTGTTTTTATGTTTTCATTAAGTGTGTCATAGTTTTTACTTTGACTCATTATCAGATGTCATGTCATGATATGTACTTGTTTAGTCACTTATCACGGATTTATACATCATTCATCCAAAAAATCCTTGTAATGGTTGGTTTTCGGTAGATTCACAGTTCTTTGGCATTCATAGATGCCATGTGTACTTAGTTCAGCCTTCTTTTTGTTGATTGTTGTACATTCATTTTTGTTTAAATAATCCAGGGTATATGGTGTAGTGTTTAGCACCCTCGCCTCAAACTGAGAAGGCTCTGGTTCAATTTCTGGCTGGGTCCTTTCTGTGTGGAGTTTGCATCTTCCCCTTTGCATGTGTGGGCTTTCTTCAGGTTCCTCCCACAGTCCAAGAACAAGCTTCAAAGACTGATAGATGGTTCTAAATTTTCTCTAAGTAGAAATGTGTACGGTTCTGTCCCCCTGTGATAATCTGGCAACCTGTCTACCCCACATTCGCCCAACAATAGATGGGTTAGGCTCCAGTAACCCAGTGACCCTAAAAGGGATTTGGCAGGTTCAGAAAATAGGATTAAATCTTCCTTGTGGTAGTGTGATGTCATTATTTCAGCTATTGTCAAATCTCACTAATGAAAACATTAAGGAATTTTACCCAAACCTCACACTTTCAAGAAGTCACGGCATAGTAATGAACTATGTTTGGAGTAGGTTAAAAATGCAAAGTGTAAATTGAAGTCCCTTTTGAACAGGAAAAGTTATTTTATAGAAAATATCACTTCTGTCATGGTCTTAGACTTCTGAAAGGCTGCTTGTTTTTTGCAAACAGTAAATACTTATATTGATCCATCAACACACAAAAATGCAACATATTTTTTTTAATTAAAGTAATTGGCATCATTACTCGCTTTAGCATTATAGTAAATGTCTTAGTTTATAATTTAGTAGAAAGGTGGAGTTTATTTGCATACATTTTGAACAAATGTAGAGGAAAATAATTATTGGAACATTCAGTTCAAATAGAGTTGAGCAGAGGATCCTATTTTTTTCGTTGCAGTCAACCCTCCTTTGAGTAACAGTGCTACAAACTTTACTAAAGTTGTTTCTGACTGAAATGTGTAATTCTCCTAACATATTTTCATCTTCTGTTTGCAGCACCTCACTGGCTCTTTGTTAGCAGTGGCATTTCTTACATCCTTTGGAAGCTCCATGCTTTATGGATACAATCTTGCCGTAGTCAACTCTCCTGCCATTGTAAGATACCATCAATCACATAAGAACAAGGCATATTCAAAGCTCAGGGACCTAATGGTATAGTGTTTGCCCTGAAAGGTTGTCGGTTCAAATTCATGCTCACGTCATACTCCTTGCATGACACTCAGCACTGAATGGTCAGACTGGGTGGCTAAAACGTTTCTGAATGCTGCTGTGACTGCAGCTCACTGTTATTCAAGGAGATTGAACAAATGTTCACCCATATCTGTGACAGCCATCAGAAAATTGTGTGTGAGCAAATCAGTCAAGTGCAACTAACTCATGTGTAACAACCTTTTAACGAACACTTCTGAACTACCCAATAATTTAGTGCACTTTATTGTATTTGTAATCTATTTATTAGACACGTAACAATTGTATTAATGTTCAGTACCAGCTATCTATCTTTGAGTCACATTGGTTGAAGTTTTGGCCAAAGATGTCCTGGATCCTTTTCAGGTCAGTGAATAGGATCATTCAAAAGGAAACAATATCCACAAGGAATCATGTCGGCAAAAACAAATTATGATATGAATCAAATCTTTGTTAGAATGAATTGTTACACCCCTTGTGTTAATGTAGGTTAGCAGATGTTTTCAGTTTAGTAAATGTCATTGTTACTTTGCTATAATCAATCATTTCATGACTGGATTAGTCTGTTCTTTTGCCTTCTATAAAGGGTCCTCTAAAAAGATGTTAGAAATTTACAATAAGAGTTTTGCGAAAAAAGAATAACAATAAAAAATGCATCTTGTCTATAATTGCAGTGTGAGGAAGGACATCTGATATAAAACCAAAGCCAAATAAATCACATGACTCAGAAAGTGACCTTTCATATCAGATTGGTAGTGACCTGGTTCACAATGACTGCCACAATCATGGGTGTCAGTGGAAATTTTACAACTGTTAGAAGATTAGCAAAGGATGTTCATAGGAAGAAAGAGAAAAGTAAAGGCAATAGTGTAGAAACTGGAGAGGGTCACTGAATATAGGGACCTTGACTGGGAAAGCTGGAGAACCTGCTGACTTGATGGAAAGAAGAGAGGTGGGTATCGTCTGTATTCAAAAGAAAATGGAGTAAGGTTTGTATTGGGAGCAAGTTAATTTTGTTTTATTTTGCCAAGAATGCTAAAAGGAATGGAGTGATCCTGATGAAAAAGTTTACTCAAACATTCTGGAAATGAGTTGTGTTATTATGATGACTCTGAAGTTTAAGGTGTAACATTTAATGTTTTCAGGGTGAGATTGATAATTGATGCAGCCAACATGTGGTTGAGGTAAACTGAGGTCATCAAGAAGTGATGCGTTAGTTTGGTGTTAAGGACAGGAATGCAGAAGGACAGATGGTGGTGGACTTTGCCAAAAGAATGGAAATGACAATGATGAACACATTTTTCCAGAAAAAAGGAGCATAGGTTTACCTAAATCAAGGAAAGAATAGGGGCTGCACGGTGGCGCAAGTGGTTAGCGCTCTCGCCTCACAGCGAGAAGGCCCCGGTTCGAATCCCGGCTGGGACCTTTCTGTGTGGAGTTTGCATGTTCTCCCCGTGCATGCGTGGGTTTTCACCGGGGACTCCGGCTTCCTCCCACCGTCCAAAAACATGCTTCATAGGTTCATTGGTGACTCTAAATTGTCCCTAGGTGTGAATGTGTGAGTGAATGGGTGTGTGATTGAGGCCCTGCGACAGACTGGCGACCTGTCCAGGGTGTACCCCGCCTTCGCCCATCAGTAGCCGGGATAGGCTCCGGCACCCCCGCGACCCCGAAAGGGACAAAGCGGTCAAGAAGATGGATGGATGAAGGAAAGAATAGCACACAAGTTAATTTGTAAGAATTACAAATGACAATGTGTAGGTGTTGTAACTTCAAAGAGAACAGCCACAGCAGCATATGTTGGTGACAGTGGCGGGCCGTGCATTTCACACCTAGGCCTTCAGTAGTGCTCCATCTGAATCAATCCAACCCTCATTAACTATTTTATGGCAATAAAACTTCTACTGCAGGTACAACTGCCACACACGCACAAAAAACATCAAAAATGACATGATAAAATTTCAATATTATGTATGGATATAGTATAATTTTACTCACTAAAAATCCAGATTATTTAAACACAAAATCCATCCTTTCTATCCTCAGGAAGATTTCAATCACTCTGTCGTGCAGAATCCGTGCGTTTCGCAGATGGAAAGTGTTCCGTGGCTGTGATAAGCTGGAAAATGTTCTGGTATTCCTGAAGCCTCTTGTGGTCGAGGAGGGAGACAAACATCAGTTTTTGTGATCGATCAAGGTCTGTGTCTGGAAAATAATATTGTCGGTAGTGCGCGCGAGGATTTTGGGCTGCACGCGCCCGCGGTGTGTTCAGGGGCCTCGTAGATTTCCTCGTATCAGCTTCACTCCCGCTCAACAGAGTCACGGAACTCCTTTACCCGTGCCAGACAAAACTGTGCCACAACTTTACCCAGACATTCATTTTCCACCAAAAATCGGGCGATGAGCCCAGCAATGTGACCGGCTCGCTTTCCATTGGTAACATCTTCAAACGCCGCTCCTTCAACCTGTGTCCGTCACATAACGCAGAACCAGAGCGAGATGCTGCGTTACTCGCGTCTGTCGTCTCATCCACCATAACAGACACAAACAGGGCTTCAATAACTTCCCTTCTGATCTCCTCCGATCGCACTGATCAGGTTGTTTTGTCCACCAAACACGTCATTAGTGGACAGGTGGAAGTGTAAATGTGTGTCGCTCTCCGCGATGAGTTTCTCTTTTCACCGCGCCCCCGAAATGAAGGTACCGCTAGTAGTTAGGACTGAAAGTGACGTTCAAATCCTTCTCCCGGTTGTGACAGGCTTGCTAGCTTCGGAGTTGCCCGACCTTGCTTAACAATGTCCAGCTTTTCTTGAAAAGTCCGTCTGGAAAATGGCTTTGGCAGTAAAGCTATTAAATCCACTCGATATATTTGCTGGTGCAGCTCGCTGAGTCGCTACAGATGGAGTTTGCTAGCTCTGCCTTGTACACTCTCCGACTATCCAATCAAAGTTTGTGAAAATGCTGACGTTTCCGTGCGCCTGCTAGAGGGCCTTGGTGTCGCCTACTCCAAATCTGATTGGTTGAAGCAACAGTTTGGTCGACAATTATTTTATGCTACAGGGCCCGCAGAACTGATTGTGAAGGCCTCCGGGCAGATTTCTTTGACCCTAGCAACAAATGGTGCTGCAATGTGATTGGTTAATGCTTAAATAGGAAAATACACGTCTGGAAGCAGCGCAACCAGGGAGACAGCAATGAAAGGACGAAGACAGAGCATTTGGAATTATAGAATACGTATTCACGGAAATAAATAATAATTAATATCAGTCTGTGATTCAGATATTTTTAGGCCAGCAGAGAAGGCCTTGCAGGCCCTGACGGCCCGCCACTGGTTGGTGATGTATAAATGACTCTGGTGATTAGAAAAGTGAATAGAGTAAGGGTAGAGCAAAGGATCAAGTGATAAAAATAGAAAAAAAGTGATACGTGACCTTCAAAGAAGAATTAAAACAGACTTTGGGAGATCAAGGAGTTCTTTTGGATGACTGGACAGCTACAAGTAGTGATCTTAAATTATTGGAAGAAGGTACCTGGTGTCCGATTTGGGA
Source organism: Oryzias melastigma (assembly GCF_002922805.2). Lineage (NCBI taxonomy): Eukaryota > Metazoa > Chordata > Actinopteri > Beloniformes > Adrianichthyidae > Oryzias > Oryzias melastigma. The sequence continues at coordinate 21,959,652 of NC_050531.1, read as the reverse complement.
TGAGGAACGAAGACTTGGTGGTGGAATAAATAAGACTGTTTTATAATAATTATCAGGGATATCTGTTTAAGAAAGTGGGAAAATGTCAAGTTTTACCGGATATTATTCACAATCTAAGTTCAGAGCGGCTGATAAGAAAACTCTGATGACCCAGCATTTTAGTTGTATTCAAATGCATCACTTATGGAAAATTCTCTGAAACATGAAAAGAGTCTCACCACAGATTCATGCATAACTGAGGTTTTGTGTGTGTGTAACAAGTGATTCGTGCAAATGTTTAAGATTAACGAGTGTGTAATTAGTTTCAAGCTGTTTTAATGTGCATGTGTTGTGCATGTGTAAATTGTTTTTTGTAGTTTTTTATTTTGTTATTTTTGTACTTATGCCCAAATGTTTTATTATATGATTTACAAATCAAGAATTACGCACACACAATTCCAAAGTTATGCACAAATCAGGAATTACGCACACAGAAATCGGAGTAATACTTATTTCTCTCCATAAAACAGAGAAGGTCAGAAGTAGTTGTATTATGTCATTTCAGAGAAAGTCCATTACAGTGTGAAGAGAGAGGAACTGTGGTTTGGATGAAGAAGTCTGGAGAAGTACAAAAGTGCATTGGAGTTGAGACAGTGGTGAGATGTTCTGTAAGTGTGACAGAGGAGATCAAGGTGGAGGTGAGACTGCTGCACGGTTAAACTTTGAGCTCTTATTTGTTTCTAGGTTGATGGGCAGACTGACAGATGAGGTTAGACAGCAAGCTCTGTGGATCGTGATGTTTGCAGATGACATTGTGATCTGTACTGAGCCTAATGAGTAGGTGGAGATTTGCTTTAGTGTCACAAACGGCAGCTGAGGCGTTCGGATCCACGTGCAAAAGTTTATTGGGAGAAGAAACAGGGTAAAGGGTGGTACTGGGTGCTGAGGGATCAGACAGGAGTGAGGACACACAGTGAGGAGTGGGAAGAGGGCAGGTTAAATAATAAGGGACTGATGGGATAACTGAAAACAGGTGAGAGAAGTTCAAAGGTGAATGCTGGGGTGAAGTGAGGGGAGAGCTCCCTCCGGTGGCAGGAGGAGGGGAGCTCCAGGCCATCCTGACAGAGCCCCCCCCCTACGAGCGGCTCCGGAAGCGAGGAGACTTGTGTGTAAATGCAACACATTCTCACTCCCAAGTCATCGCATATTGACTAGAGCTGTCAGGCGATTAAAAATTTTAATCGCGATTAATCACGCTGACCATAGTTAACTCGTGATTAATCGCAAATTAATATGTGGCCTTTTTTTAGGAAAAAAATGTGTGCTTCGTGGAATTTAGCAGTTCTACATTAATTATGAAAACAAGAATTACAAAATTAATAGTTTTCATAAAAAAAAACTTTATTTTGTAACATTGTATTGAGATAAACTTTCTAAACAATAAAAGGCTGTAACATAAAATGCCTAACAAAAGCCCAAGTGCAAGTGAAGGGCATTTTAAATTCAAAACTTCAATCAACGTTCAGTAAAATTGTCAGGAATGGTGGTGTAGGACCCAAATGCAGGAGACAAGACATGGTGGCAGAAACTCAAAGATTTACTTAAAAACTCAAAACATGACAAAACTAGGAGAAACCAAACCAGTGACATGACATAACAGAACAGATGACCTGACAATGAGAACTGAAGACCAGACACTTAAATAGGCTGAGGACAATTAACTAAATTAAAACAGCTGTGGGTGATTTGACCAGAACATGGTGAGACTGACAGGGAAAACAGAACATGACAAAACTGAGACATGGATCATGACAAAAATAAAATAAAAAACATCAAAAATAACATCTCCATAACACTTTCATGTTCATTTTTTGTCAGGACCAAATCTTTTCCTCCTCTGCTGAACTACAGTAATAAATGAAATAGAGATTTATCATTTCCAATTAACTTTTGTTTTTTAAAACATTAAAGACTGAGAAAAGCGGGATACTCTGTGGATAGTTTGACAGTCTGTTACTGCCGCCGCGTTCTCTGGCTGCAGCTCGATGCAGCGACGTGTCCAGCGGAGCTCACGCCATGAATATGCCGGCAGACAGACCGCTATGCTGGGGCTGGATCACGCTTAAACCTTCAGAACTTTGGGATATTTTGCATATTTTCGCGCAGCGAAAGAGGGGCGAGCCACACACTCAAAGCTGAGATTTATCTTTTCATCTCCAAATAACTGGCGTTGTTTAAACTACATTTAAAATGTCCCCCAGTGCGCTTGCTGTTCGGAACGTCGGGGGTCCGCAGCTCTCGGGACACGGCGCCAGACGCGAGCCGGTACCACCAGACGCGGTACTGGACGCGAACCGGAGCCGGGTTAGGGTGCAGGGGCTCTCCACGTCCTGGCGCCGGGCCAGTTTTAGCTAGCAGCTCGGTGGTTTGACACCCGCCCGTGATCTAGTGAGAGCAGCCGGTGAGTTAGAGGGCGATGAGGGACGCCCGCGGTATGGAAAGGCACGTATGAGAAAATCTGTGATTAATGCGTCAACAAAATTGTCGGCGTCAAGCACATGTCAAATTAAAGCGTAATTACATCTGACAGCCCTAATATTGACATTTGGTTAAGAACCCCTCCGTGTCACTTTTTTTATATTTTGGGTGTCCCTGAGTTGTTGTTTTTCGACGTGCTGGCATTTCCCATTAAATCACTGTTACATAGAACAATAGGTGAATGACTCACAGACATGAATTTTCCAAACTCTTTTAAGCAAATATTTTTTAAAGTAACTATTGGTGGTCTAAAACTTTGTTTTTTTCCTTTTACTATTACTTCTTCTTGAATTAGGTGTACTTTTATAGTGTGATCACCACCTACTGGTCAAACTGAAACGTCCTCCAGGCGAAGCAGAAAAATTTTACAATGTTAATGATTTGAACATTTTTGTTAGAACTTCGGGCTGCACGGTGACGCAAGTGGTTAGCGCTCTTGCCTCACAGCGAGAAGGCCCCGGTTCGAATCCCGGCTGGGACCTTTCTGTGTGGAGTTTGCATGTTCTCCCCGTGCATGCGTGGGTTTTCACCGGGGACTCCGGCTTCCTCCCACCGTCCAAAAACATGCTTCATAGGTTCGTTGGTGACTCTAAATTGCCCCTAGGTGTGCATGTGGGAGTGATTGAGGCCCTGCGACAAACTGGCGACCTGTCCAGGGTGTACCCCGCCTCGCCCATCGGTAGCCGGGATAGGCTCCGGCACCCCCGCGACCCCGAAAGGGAACTTCTCCTTTAGAGAATCCATGTAACACTGGATGATATTAACAATCTCATTATTTCACTGATACTTTTACAGTATCTGAACTGGATCAGATTAATATAAATATATTAAAATTACATACTATATTTTTATGCATTTCTAAAGAAATGTGTATAATTGTGGAAACTTAAAATTGAATTGAAGAATCTAAAATAATCTGAATCAAATAGATTCAGGCTCTTGTGAATCAAATCGAATCAAAGAGAGCTGTTATTAATATTTCTTGCCCATATCACCTCCTAAGATAATAATTAATTATTAATGTGTGGAATTTTGAGGCAAGCTAATTACAGAAAAAGTGCCACAATTTTTAAATTTACCACTGTCCATAATTCAGTTTTTTTGGGGGGAGCCTTAAATTCATGAAAATAAATTGGTATGAGCTATTTTATGATTACTGATTTATGACGACTTGTGATAGTCTGCCCGGCCGAATCTTACCAAAGACTCTTGTTGTTCTCCGCATTTGACCCTCTCCCAGGATCGGTCAAATGCGGACAAAAAACTTCACCCATCAAGGTATGTGACAACGAATGGGACTTTAACTTAACTTTAACTGTACTGAAGGAACAAGGTTTGTGCTAACACAAAAACCAACATTTTTAGATTTTTTTATGAAAGGACTGAGGAATAATTTAAAGAGTTTTTTTTTTTTATTATTATTACAGTAATTAGAGTTTGAATTACAAGAACATTGTTGGCTTAAAAGTTGACAAGAAGCACATGTGTTGCAAGCACCAACCCTTTATAGCAAGAAAGGGTGCTAGCTGCACAGCTAAAAGCAGGTCTCCAGAATTAACCGGAGGAGGCAGTAGCTGGAATTTAAAATATATTTATTAAAACATAAGGCACTGGACCAAACAGTAGCTTTTTCAAGAAACTGGGCTGTGACAGGATAACTTAAAAACACAATTGTCCCTCAAATAAAACACAACATGCACAGTAAAAACAATGAGATAAAAGGTCAACTAAGTTTTAAAAGTGCCAAGTGTTAAAAGGGGTTAAAAACACCCCAAAGACAACACACCTCTATGCACCATCACCGCCCTCCACATCCCCCTTTGCCACAAGCTCTTCTACCTCCCCTCACTGTTTAGCTGGACTGAGATGGATGTGAGAAATTGACTGAAAAGGCAGTTTTTTCAAAATGGCAGCTTTTCTGTTGGTTTTATCTCCATAGCAACGATTTTATGTTTTGTTTGCCTGAGGTCACCGAACAGATTGAGGTTAGTTTCGCAAGAGTCAGCAAAAGAACATTTTTGGATTTCCTTAGGAACGGAGGTTTTTTGCTAACCAGGCCCACATTCCTTATATGGTCATATTTTAAGTTATAATACTTGTTAAAGCTTCAGCCTGGGATCAACCTATTAATTTTTCATAGCAATACATTGAAAGATGTGCGTGTATTAAGACTACGCCACATTTGCAAACTCGCCACGCCGTTCAAAATCTACTGCTTCTTTTGCCAGTGCCTTCCCAAATATGCTAAAAGCGTTAGGAAAACGATTGACAAAAATTTCCAAGAGTTGTTTTGTTTCAAGCTGGTACCAAAACTCTTTTTTTTTGTAAATTCAAGATGGCGGCCACTTCCCATAGGTCAACGAAACTTTAGGGGTCGTTGTGGACTTCAGCTAGCAGTATGTGCATCAAATTTCGTGAGAATCGGACAAACAAAGAGTTCGTTTAGCGCATTCAAAATTCCAAAAATACCAGATTTTGAAAAAAAATGGCCGCCAAGTCGTATGTCGTGGAGCCATCCCATAATATTTTCAAATTTAGCCATGGATATTTCCGACAAATGTATGTTGTTTACGTTCCCAAATTGCGAACTAGATTTTTGTTTTTGCTGAGTCAGAAGTTTTTTTTACGCCAGTTTTTTTTACGTACCAGGGCCGCATTTTAAGCATTTCGGTTTTGAAAGTTATATTGTTTTGTTCAGCTTGAGCCCCCGGAAGCGCGAATACCCTTTTTATGCAAATCGCATAAAACATGTGCGAGCTAGATAAGACCGCGTCAGTTGCGAACCTCGCCACACTTACGCCATTCAAATTCTACAACTTCTAGTTGCAACATTTTTCTCAGAGTAGATTCCTAATTATGGCCAGTGATGTGACATAACATTTGATAAAACCCCCTAGGAGGTATTTCTTTTTGTAGCTTGCAGTAAAAGTGCTTTTTTCAAAATTTCAAGATGACGTCCTCTTCCCAAGGTCAAAGGTCAATGAAACTCCCAGGGTCGTTGTAGACTCAAGCTTTGGACATGATTCTCAAGTTTCGTGAAAATCGGACAAACAAAAGTGACGTTTTCCCATATTTTTGAAAATCGTGAAAAACGAAAGTTACGTCTGTAACTACGGTTCTATGAATCCCGGATGACCGCCAGAGGCGGTGCTTCAAGCACTGAATGATCCTTCATGCACATGCGTAGTTCGAGAATTAATGACAACAAAGTCACCTGTGACCTCCTGGTGACCCCACGTGAGGGTATAAAGTCACGTGGCACCAAGAGCTCAGTCCCAACACTTCTCGCGAGAACACAAGGAGCCCGAGGGACCAGGAGCTCTGGCGGTCATCCGGGATTCATAGAACCGTAGTTACAGACGTAACTTTCGTTCTATTTCATCCCTCCTGACCGCCAGAGGCGGTGCTTCAAGCACTGGATGGCCAATGGCAACAAAGTCCCGAGGGGTCCAGAACGGAACACAACCTCACCTCATTGCGACGCGTCAGCAAGCCGCAAGACGCCATCCATGGGGTTGGGGTCAAGCACGTTGACCCTATAGAACCGCGTAAACGTATCCAGGGATGACCAGGAGGCGGCCTCTTAGATCGACTCCAACGGCACCCCGTGGGCGGCAGCCCAGGACGTGGAAACGGCCTTGGTAGAATGACACGACACGCCGGGTGGCACAGGACGGTCGTGCATGGCATAAGCCTGTTGAACTGAAACCCACAACCCAGTGGGCCAACCGCTGCTTCGACAGTGCCCGTCCCCTGCGAGGGCCAGCGAAGCAAACAAAGAGGCGATCAGTAGATCGAAACCCTGCGGTGACCTCCACATACCGTTGGAGGGCACGAACAGGACACAGGCACTCCTCCGGGCCACCAACGTTAAAGCGGGTAAGGCGCAGCGGCTGATGGCAGAATGGCGAAAAGAAGAAAAGACAAACCCCTGAGCCATCAGGGGACCACCGCAGACAGTCAGAATGTACAGACAGCACTTGGAGCTCACCAACACGCTTGGAGGAGGCCAAAGCCAGCAAGAAGGCAGTCTTAAAAGAGAGCCACTTGAGGTCAGCCGACGGTAAAGGCTCAAACGGCGGCAGCACAAGGGACAGGTCCCACAGAGGAGCCACCAGGCGACGAGGGGGACGCAGCCGACGAGCACCGTGAAGAAACTGGGATACCAGGCGGCAGCGACCAACAGGGACTCCATCAATCCTGACATGGTGGATGGAAATGGCAGCCACGTACCCCCGTAGGGTGGAAGGCGAGCGACCCTGAGCGAGTAAGTCCTGGAGGAAGCGCAGAATGGTGCTGACCTCACAGGACTCCGCAACATAACCCGAGCGAAGACACCATCGGTCAAAAAGACGCCACCGGTCCGAGTAGAGACGTCTAGTGGAAGGAGCACGGGCGTTCAACACCGTGTGCCAGACGTCGGGATCCAAGGCATCAGGGGCTACCTCTGTCCCTGAAGCAACCAGGCGTGCAGCCGGAGGCGACCGGGGTCTGGGTGGAGCACCTGACCCCCCAGCTGAGACAGTAAGTCCCGCCTGTCGGGGAGGCGAACCGGCGAGGAGCAGCAGAGCCTGTGCAGCAGTGGAAACCAAATCCGAGCAGGCCAAAAGGGGGCCACCAAGAGGAGCCGGTGACCCATCTGGAGAACCCGCAGGAGGGTGGGATAAATCAGGGGGAGCGGAGGAAAGGCATAAAGGAGGACGTGCGGCCAGTCGTGGGCCAGCGCATCCTGACCCAGAGGGCCCGAGTCGTCCACAAGGGAGAACCACAGTGGACATTGAGCAGTCTCCGCCGAGGCAAACAGGTCCACCTCCGCCCTGCCCAGGGTGGACCAGAGGAGCTCCACCACCTCTGGGTGGAGACGCCACTCGCCCAGCGGAAGCCTGTTCCGGGACAGGAAATCGGCCACATGGTTCGCAGACCCTGGAACATAGGTGGCTCGGAGACTGGCGAAGCGTGAGGCAGCCCATGTGAGGAGATGAGCAGTCACCCGCAAGAGACGAGCTGACCGCGTCCCCCCCAGGTGGTTGATCTGGGAGACCACAGAGATGTTGTCGGAACGCACCAGAACATGGCGGCCATGCAGCCTCGGTAGAAAATGCCGCAGCCCCAAATGGACAGCCACCAGCTCCAGGACATTGACGTGGTCCAGCCGCTGAAGCGGGGACCAGACACCCTGCACAGTCAGGCCGCACCATGTTGCACCCCAGCCCATGGCGGAGGCATTCGTGAACACTACCTCTCGCCGGGACGGTAGAGAGCCCAGGAGGCCGCCAGACCCAGCAACAAGTGGGACAGGGAATTCCCTAGCCGGCCCATCCGAGCCCCAGCATCATACGCCCGACAGAACAGGTCGTCAGTGACTCGGCACTGAGGACGCGGGCACCGGACATCAGGCCGCAAAGCCTCATCAGGGGCCACGATGAGGGAAGCCACCGCCGGCTCCACAGATGGCATCCGACCCAGACCGTAGCGAGGGGCCTCATGCATCGCCGCCAGAGCACGGCCGTCGGACGTCAAACGCGAGAACGCCCTCGTGTCCGACCAGCAGGAATGCAATTCCCGGATGTAGTCCGCCGACGGAGGGACAGCAAAGGAGGAGGAACCACCCCGCCGACGGAAGAAAGCGCTGGAGGGCCCCGACTGAGGAGGGAGAACATCCAGCTGGAGTCGAGCTAACGCGGCACGCACAGCGGAAGCCGCAGACGCATCACCTTCGACCCGCGAACCAGCGGAGGTGTGGGACTCGCACCCAGAGCCAGAAGCCCCGACGCTGGCAGCGTCAAAGTCATCTCGGAACAGCGAGTCGGAAGCCACCACCGAGAGAACATCTGCATCAGGTCCCGCTGGGGCAGGCACAGTCGAGGATCCCGCACGTTCCCGGTCACTCTGCAAAGCCAGCAGGAGAGACATCATCTGAGCCAACGGCCATCAGGATCCCCGAACGGGCGCGGGGTTCCATGGCAGGTAGCGGCGTCGAGGAAGAACGCTTCCGAGACGGCAGCCGTATGGGAGGTACCTCCGCAGGCCCAGGAGACGCGTCCCTCAGAGCCTGTTCGACGGCCTCCACGCGATCAGCCCTCACAGCCAGGGGCAAAACGCTGCAGTCAGGGCAAGCGTCCGCGGTCAGACCCGCCCGGAGATGTTCCAGACCCAAACAAGGGGGGCACAAGTCATGCCCGTCATCATGTGGCATGGGGGCATGGCAGTCCCCGCAACAAAAGGATGCCAACATGACCGAGCCGGTCCAGCAGGGTATCAAAGGCGAGAACAGCCGAGACCCAGAAGACAGAAACACCAGCCGACTCACGACAGAGAACGTCACCGAGCGGAGGATGGAGGGGGCAGAAGCGTCCACGCGCAGCAGGCAGGCAGGCAGGCAGGCAGGCAGGCAGGCAGGCAGGCAGGCAGGCAGGCAGGCAGGCAGGCAGCCACGGGCAGAGAACGCCACTGGGTCTCACAGCAAAAACACGTCCGGGCCAGGAAACAACGGCGCCAGGAAGCAACAGCGGCGTGAGCCCACGGCAGAAACGCCACCGGGCGAGAGCCGCGAACGGTGGAAGTCGGCAGCAGGTATGTCCGAGCACGCCAGTCCAATCTGGAAAAAAAAGCAAACCAAAGGAAAAGCCACAAAGGCAAGCGGCGGCAGGTGCACGCCGCAGCGGAAAACAACCCGCGCAGCCTCTGGATTGTGAGACACACCCACAACTCCGACACGAACGTCACGAGCTACAGGCAGCAGGTAGATTAAGAGAACCCAACACGTAGTGGAGACAAATAGTTACCACGCACACGAGCGAGAAGAAGTTGGGACTGAGCTCTTGGTGCCACGTGACTTTATACCCTCACGTGGGGTCACCAGAAGGTCACAGGTGACTTTGTTGTCATTAATTCTCGAACTACACATGCGCATGAAGGATCATTCAGTGCTTGAAGCACCGCCTCTGGCGGTCAGGAGGGATGAAATAGAACGCCATTTCTCCAACTTCACCACAAGATGGCCGCCAAGCCGTAGGTCATGTGGCCACCCCATAATAATTTCAAATGTTCCTGGGCTTATCCCCGACACCATGGGGCATGGGCTTTTGTTTGCGTATTTTGAAATTTCTTTTTTTGCCCCATAAGTGATTTTCGGCCCATTCATATTAAGGGGGGGTGGGGGGTCACGCGCAACATGCCAAAAATTCATTTTCAATTTTCTCTACGTGTGATAAAATTTTGAGGTACTTTTTGTTCATGTGGCGGGGGTGAAATTTTGGCTCAAAGGTGCAGAAAGATAGAATGTTAAAGCAAAAACAACATGGTCCTTGCAGTCAGTAGACTGCTGCTGCGGGCCATAATAAGCAGCTGGTGTGACTCACGTTTAAAATCCCCTTCCTCCACTCAGTCTTGTCAGAGTCTGCAGGTTCTCAAGTGATTACAATGTCTAAACCACAATAATTTGGATTTAGAATAAAGTGCACATGTGCCATTGAAATGTCAAAAATCACACTAAAACAGAAACACATAAAAACTCCATGCCCCGTTTTAAAATAGCTTCAGAAGTACCTTGCCTGTGCGCCAATGTTTCACCTGCATTGCTGCTGTGGGGGCATTATGACGAGAGGAGGGGCCCACACAAACTGCACACCTGGAATGATTCACAACTTGCGCAGATAACCCGTCAACATGCGGATGCTGTTCAATTTGGAAGCGGGAAGTTTTCTGCACTACCTGAGCTCTTTTCTGTGCTCCTTCGTGCCTCTGTGGGGCTCCGTTTGGTTGTTGTGGCCGCACCGGAACATCAAACATGTGATGGCTTCATAATAATGCCTTAAATGCCGTTCCCATTGACTGTAAAAAATACTGGACTTCTTGAGCCATGAGGTCCCCCATTGGAAATGCATTACCTCCACTCCTCGTGAGAGTAGGCCGCCGCGTTCCCCGTCACTTCCTGAAACGGCTATCGCCATATTGCAAACGTCTGCAACCCATCTTCAGCGATTGGTCTGAGTCTCTGTGAGTCATAGCTGAGTCATGGAATCTACAGGAAGTACTGTCGCCAATCAGTAGTGAGTTTATTGTGAGTGTCCGCCTCTCTCCACGCCTCTACCACAAGACCGCGTGTTATGGTCCCAATAGGCAGACAAGCCTCAGTCTAGGGTTGAGACACAAAAGTGGACCGCAACACATGGAACTGGACAACAAGAGGATGAGGAACGCAGTTTTATTTAAGAACTGAACTGTGTCCTGAAAAGAAAGAACAAAAAAAGAATGATTAGTTTGCTGGTCCCAAACAAAAATATCAAGACAAAGGGAAATGGAGCCTTGGCCAAACATAACAAATCAGGGAGTCTGCTTGCCCAGCCACCTTGACCGTCGGAGTCAGCAGCTCCCTGCTAAGGCTGCCTAACAGAAATATACCTATTCAAAAGAAACAAAGCAAGCCCGCAAATAAAGACTGCCAAGGCCCATCCCCAAAACTAACATAAAAAAACCCGGCAGTGTAAGACTGCCGAGGAAACAAAGAAGAAAAAGAGAACCAAACAAACCAGCACCACTTTAACATAAAAACCTCCTGCTCTTGCTGCTCTTGCTGCCCAGTCTGCTGCTCTGCTCCCTGCCTTCCCTTGGTGTGGCCTCCTCTGTCTTAAATAGACACCAGGTGGCAATCAAGATGATTGGTCTCCACCTGCCAGATGATCAGAGCAATGAGGCAGGCAAAGGATGCAGCACGTCAGCCATAACACCCCGGGATGTAAACAGCTTCCAATGTATTGGTTTTTGTCGAGCTCTTTTGATCTTTTTTTTGTTTGAAATACGATAACATACATTAAAGTTTGTCTCGCGCTCCTCAGACGGCTGCGTCTAATTAAAGCTTCAAGCTGGAAAAGTGCGGCGAAGATGAAACTTTGGTTGGTGATTTTATGGAGGAGCTGTACCATTCCGTTTGATACACAACTTATTATTTATAAGCTACAATCAAAACTGTGAAAAAAGAAAAACGAACGTTAATCAAACAAAAAAGTCCAAAGCACATAACCTCAGAGTGAAATCTATTTCTACAGAGTTAATCCTCATCTAAAAATGTCGACAGCATGCTCCTCTTGTTGTTTTAAACTGCTGCATCGGTACATTCCATTGAGGAAAACAACAGTAGGACAATGATTGGTGCATTGTTGAATTGTAAAGTAGGTGTTAAAAGGTCTTCACGGACCCATTGATGAAGTCTGCTCCCATTGGCTACCCGTCTGTCAATCAAACCCCCCAGACGTTCGACGTCAGACCCACAAACGCTTATTGAGCCATCTGATTGGTCAATTTATAACTCTAGTAACTTGTGATAATGGAAAAAAATCTTTTAAAAAAATTAGGATTAGAAAAAAGAAGTTAATCAGAAAGCAGCAGAGGAAGAATGATTATTCTGACATATAAAATGACTGAGAAATAACTGTCTGTTTCTCAATGTAAGTCAATGGGACTTTGGCCTTTTTGCAACCCAGTGGTACTTCCTATATGGAACATGGAAGTAGGGGGGTTTGTTCAGTCCAATTCTTTCTTGTACAGTCAATGGCCGGTCCTGGCTACTGCCCATTGAAGGCGGTGGCCTACTTTCACGAGGAGTGGAGGTAATGCATTTCCAGTGGGGGACCTCATGGCTTGAGAAGTCCAGTATTTTTTACAGTCAATGCTGCTGTCCCAGAACTACTCTCTGTTGGAAGAGGGCAGCTGACCACCGACCTCCTGGGTCCTAATGCCCTCCCACCACACATGTAAGGGGCAACCATGTGCAATTACATGTACTTCAACTTAAAACGTTGGAAAAAATAGATAAGGGTGAAACATTAAGTAGAACTCAGAAGTTTCTGAACAGTTATACACTTTAATTGGTCCAGTGAAAACAGTATAATTGTTACATGTCACACACGGAGAAACATCTTAACATTGGGGAGAAATGTTTTGTAATTAGATTGTAAAGGTGGAATAAACAGCGCTTTTTATAAGGTGAAAATAGCATTGAACTAATGAGGATAACTAATGCTAAGTTTATATTAGCTGTTGTGTAAGAGAGCACAGATAAACGACTGCGGATTAAACTGCAAGAACACTCTTAAACAAAAAAGAAAACCAAAAAAAGGGTGTTTGGAAGCTCTCTCTTTCTTGGGTCAGAAATGCCAAGGAAATCATTTCATACACTATTTTGTGATATTCACACCGAATGCGGCAGATTTGTCAATATTGTGTCTGCCACCTCTCTTTTGACGCCTGTCAAATTTACTGCTTAACGAGTGGACGACTCAGCCATGGACAACTGCCAAATTTTTTCTGGAATTAATTTGTTGCCAAATCATGGAAAACATGGGGGATGTTGTGCGAGTGGCTTAGTTTTATATGTTTTGGAGAGCTTTACATAGATGCTGGCAAGCACTTTGCAGTGTCTGGGTTCTTCTGATCTTTCAGTCTCTCTCGGAGCGGGCCTTCCGTACGGTGCTGCGAGAGCTGCGCCTGAATTACAGCCATTTTAAATGTTACTTCCGTCTGTCTGTGGCCCAGTTTAAGCATTAACCCAAGAGGGGATATATAAAAATGTGGGGATTTTTTAATTGTTGTCTTACTGGAAATAAAACAAAACATGATAAGCCCATGAAGCTGGAGCATGGGGCCGCCACAGCGATTAATTGTGGCAGCTGCGCCGCAGGCAGCCAACCAACCCTTGGCCGGCCAGCATTGCACTTCTGCTGCCCAGGGACTGGCAGCCCTTTTCTGTGGCGACTGTGGCACGGACAGCCATCCCCCGGTGAGCCACGCTCCCCAGGAACCGACAATCGGGAGCGTGGCGCATGCTAGCTTTGCCAGACTCTGAGCAGCGAAACTTGCATGCTCTGCTGGAGCCTGGTTGGCAGTGCTTGCTACGCTGTCTACCGGGCGGCTAGCTACCCTTGCAGGAGTGATTGCTCCACCGGCTTTGTGACAGGCCGATGAACTGTCCAGAGGGTATCCTGCCTTCGCCAACCAGTAATCAGGACAGTATCTGTCAATCCTGCTGCCCCAGCAGGTTAAGATTATGGATGGAAGATCAGGACAAAAATCCTCGCATTGCGCTTCCTTGTCAAATCTCTGTTTCTACCCTTTGACATAGTCACTGAAAATGTAATAAGCCCTAAGCTGAGGCCCTGATTGGTTAACACGCTCATAGCACCTTGCCTTGTCTGAAGCCCAAATTGCACTGCGTCAGATCTCGTCTTTACATTGACTTCACATTGAAACTTGAGGTTGCATCCCCTGTGAATGCACCATTAGAGTCCCTAGTATGGATTTAGCGTAAACTTTGGTGTGATTTTCAATCTGACATTTTCATTTTCCTGTTTTCACCCTTTTTCTCTCTTCTTCTTCTCCTCCTCAGTATATTAAGGACTTCTACAATAAGACTGTTCTTAGTCGTAATGGAACCGGACTCAGTGGGGAGACATTAACTGTCATGTACTCTCTCACGGTGTCTGTCTTTGCTGTTGGAGGACTAATCGGTTCGCTGGTTGTTGGCATGCTGGTCACTCACTTTGGCAGGTAAAACACTGACACAAAGTCCATGGATCAAGATCAGGAAACATTCAGCAATATATTATGATTGACCTCATGGAGCATGATGTTAATAAAGGAAAAAAAACTTTGATACTGCATTGGTCAAGACATTTGAACAAATACAAGGTTCCTATGTTTAGGTGTAGTCTTAATCTTGATTAATGTGGATAAAAATCACTATATATCATTATTTTTATACATACTATGACCACCTTCTCCTGCTCTTGGAGAATAGACACCAAAATTGTTATCAATGCCATTACTGCTAACAGATTTAGCTAAATTCTCAGGACATTAGAATCCAGTCACATTCAAATTTAGATTAAGTTTGTGCCCTCTGCAGTGTTCAGTAACTGATTTAAAGTCTGTTGGAAGAAATGAGTTTCTGCTGAGTAAACCCTAAACTTCAGAGAAAACAAAGTTTTTCCATTTTAATTATTTTGGAAATGACTGACAGTTGTTAACATGCTTTTCTGAATTTGTAGGAAAGGTACAGTGGTAAACTCTGCGGTGCTGGTGTTTGTTGCTGGAGCTTTGATGGGGTTCAGTAGGATATGTGGTTCACCCGAGATGGTCATCATTGGTCGCTTTATAACTGGAATCCACTCTGGTAAGGAAACACATATCAGAATCCTAGTACACAAAGTTAGATTGCACATTTATATTTTATTTGTAGCGCAACTGCAAGTCTCACCACAAGGAAATAACTTTTATCAATGCATTTGACCATTTTTAGTATAACTACTCAGTCACTTGACAACATGCATAGTCTTCTTCTTTTCCTTTGAGCTTTTCCCTTCAGGGGTCGCCACAGCGAATCAGTTTCCTCCATCTAAGCCTGTCTTCAGCATCCTCCACTCTAACACCAGCCACCTTCATGTCTTCATTCACTGCATCCATAAACCTCCTTCCCAGAACTTTCTACTGAATTGCATCTGATTATACCAATGTTGGATCTTTTGTCATTTGTTCCTACAGGTATCTCTCTCAGTGTTGTACCGATGTACCTTGGGGAAATAGCACCAAAGAACTTGAGGGGATTCTTGGGTCTCGTTCCTAGTATTTTTATTGGTACTGGAGTCTTTTCTGCCCAAATCCTTGGTCTCCATGAACTTCTAGGAAAGGTAATTGGTACAGTTATCTAACAATAACCTGCTTAGATTGGGGGTGTTGAAAAAAATATTTGACAATATATAGGGATGTTTCTGATACTCCTTGAAGATGCACTGTAGTAGACTAAAGTAACACTAGTTTCAACTTAAACTGGTTACCAAGGCTAACATTTGACAGAGTTCACCACTAGTGACACACTAGCAATGATCTATAGGATTTTTGAAATAGTGGGCTTCTGTGCTGTCCGTTAGGCCAGCCTTTTCTAGGCATTGGTAGGACTTTTTGATATCAGCCACATAGCCTGGATAAAGACATGCTTACTAGTCTTTGGCTTCCTTCTTCATGACTAGAGTACAGTCTCCAGGTGCTGGATTTGGGATGAAAAGCTCCATCCATAGTGAGGATCCCACAGTATCATTGACTTTTACAAGAAGCTGAGCGGGGATGATATCAGAGGAACAAGCTGAAGGTTTCATTTTAAGGATTTGTATTGTAGTGTCCTCCACTGACACATCCTTAAAACAAGACCAGGTTTGTACAGTGAACCCTGAACCAGCTGTAGCATGGCAAGAGAGTGGGGGAATATTTTCTTTGAGGTTTTCGATTTTATTAAATTCTTGAATTCTTTATTGAATTCTGAGAAATCATTTGCAAAGCACGGGGGCAGATGGTAAGGCAGGGGAAACAATAGAGTTAATTGTGTCGAACAAAACTTTTGGATTTTTCTTGTTAAATGTTATCAGCTGGGAGAAATATTTTGATCTGGCTTATTTCGTCATTTCATTAAGAGAGGACATCAGGTCCCTAAGGAGGTGTAGTCTGTGGACCTCGAGTTTGGTGGACTTCCACAAACGTTCAGTTTTACGACACAGTCTTCTCAGATTTAAAATACATTCATTTAACCGAGGAATATGGCGTTTCTGTATGACATTGTTTGATTTGAAGGGTGCAACTTTGTCCAGAACAGTTTTAACATGGCTGTTAAAATGGTGCACAAACGTATTTACATCAAGGCAGTCTTTTGAAAGAAAGGGATCAAACTTAGCACAGAAATTCTCAGCTGTGGTCTCAGTTATAATCTGCCTTTCTGACCTTATACTCAGGTTTTGGGTCAAAAGGAAAGTAAAGTTCAAAAAACACAGCAATGATCACTTAAATGGACATCATGAATGAATGAATGAATGAATGAATAAATGAATGAAATGGTTTATTTCAAGCAATCAGCTCACAATACATGAAATAACATATCACTAAATGAATCACAAGTAGATCACTTGAAAGGGAGTGGAAGGAAGTGAACTTATATAATCCCACCCCGACTTGACCATACCATTTTTTTTTTCATGAATTATCAATATCCGGTTCAGGACTTAATATCAAATATTAAGAGATTCAGGCTATTAAGGATCATTAATATCATTAATGTAATCAAGTTTAAAAGCTTCCACGACAAATAATTTATATTATTCAGTAACAATAATCTAATATTCTCATTGAAAAAAGAGACTTTATACAGATTGTATTCAAATAATTATGATAATACAAAAAGTAATAAGTAAGTCATCTTAATTTGCTAATAAGGCAATTAATGCAGATTGTATTTATCAGAGAGTGATTATAAAAATAGAAAATCATCTTCATTAGTTAATGGAGAAAAAAAATATTCTAATTTAAAAAGAGAAAAAAATATATACAATTTGTGCAGATTGTATTCATCAAAGAAATGATTATAATACACAAAAAATAATAAGTTGGAAAGAAAAGGATCAGGAATTTGAGCAGAATCAGTGCTACATCACAGCTTAGGAACAAGTTTAAGGCCACGTAATCGTTCGTTCGAGACTGTGAAGGTCTCATTTCAAGGGAATTCTGCTCGAGTTCTGCAGCTCAGAATCGGGTCAGAGTTCACAACCAGCGGGTTTTTTTAGTTCACATTTCACATTTTATTAAAGGTTCAAACATGCTTAACCCCAAAGTTCTCAAAGTCTTTCATGGATTTTATTTCCAGAGGCTTCGTCTGGTCCGGTGGTCCGAGTGGTTTCACAAAGATTCTGGAGTTCAGAGTCCACGTGCTGTGGATCTGTTTCCTTGATCGTAGGAGCCTCGCGTGCTTCGCCAGATCAGCGTGATATTTAGAAAGATGTTCATTAAGATTCACCATAGACCCCTTCAGTTGTTTGCGTTGTTTCATCAGAGCTATCTTGTGCTTTCGATTCACAAACCTGATCAGGATCGCTGGTTTATCCGTAGTCTTTCTCAGAGGAAGCGGATGACAGACCTCAACAGTGTTTCGGTCCAAGGAAATCCCTTAAGACGCAAGAAATACCAAAACCTGATTCTGTAGGGTCGGGTTGGCATCCATCACAGCTCCGTTAGCATCCATGCTAGCGCTGGTAGCACCAGGCCGCACCCGGGGTTGTAGTTGAAGTCCTGTGAGAATCGCATTATTCATCCGTGCCTGTTGATCCATGTCATGCATCCTCCTCTCCAGGAGATCTTGGCGATTATCTCGTTGTTCGTTACGTGCCTTTTCGTGATGGAAATCTTCCATGAGTTGTAGCAGCGGGGATAGTTTAGATTCAAGCTCCAAAAGCGCTGCTTGCTTAGCATCATTCAGAAGAACAGGGGTTAGCTTAGCTTGTATGTCGGCTAACACGGTTTTGAGCTCTGCCAAATCAGCTTCAAAATCTTTCTTCGGTGCCACGTTCAACTCTCCTCGTTGCGGTAGTTGTTGCAGCAGCTTGGGGATTAAAGTCACTTGTGGGCAACTTTAAAAGACTTTAAAAGCCGAAGAGTTGAGGAGAGCTGGAGATACATGTCTGCTCGTCGTGACCCGGAACCGGAAAAAAAAAAATAAAGGGTTTTTCAAAAATATGTCCAGACTCAGATAATACTCCTGATCAGAAGTGAGCGAGTTCGACTCCCGCCTTGCCCGCCCATGTGTCAAAGTGTCCTTGGGCAAGACACTGAACCCCGAATTGCCTCTGGTGGGAGGTTGGCGCCAGTGTTCGGCAGCGGAGCCACCACCAGTGTGTGAATGTGTGAATGGGTCTGTGACTGTGAAGCGCTTTGGGCCCTCGAAGGAGGGTAGAAAGCGCTATACAGGTATACGTTATTTACCATCTGACTCATGGACCATAGGCCGGGGGTTTGGGACCACTGCTTTAGAGCATCTGATAACTGGCGTTGCGTAACTGTTTATTGCCCTGGTCTTGTTCTTGCCGTTGATCTGGCTTCTTAGGACTTGCCTTACTTGTTGGAGGTATTTGGCTGTTGCTGCTTTTGTTGCTGCTTCTTCCAGGTCTCTCTTTTTCTCTCTTTGTTACATTAAGCTTCATTTTGAAACCTTAATGACATCTCATCGTCTGTACTGTAGATCCTGGTGGACATGCTTACTCTTCGCGTATAATTTGATGGCATCCATGTAGAGACGGTGATTGATGATGGTCATGTTGATTATTTGGCTGAAGGGGTTCAGACCTATGCAGAACATTAATGGGGACAGACTGTCTTTTTGATATTAGCCACTTCTGATAGGACACTTGTGCAAGTGGCTTAGCAATGGCATTACCAATGTTGTATTTGGTCAATCAACCAAGTTCCCATGACTTCAATTTGGAATGTTTTTACTTTTTAACATGGAAATTTGACTATTGTTCGCTAATTTTACCATTTTACATAACAAACCTGTTTACAAACTTGTATCAATACATTTCTCAAATTCGATTGCCTTCACTTCTCATAAAGGTATTATTAGAATTGTGGTTTTCTTTTCATTAGCCAATGGAGGTCCAATGGGAGAATTCAATAAACATCATTGTCACCCATTTCTTGAAAACTATGTGTTGCACAGAGTAAACCTCTTTCAAATGTTGCTGTCAGTCTGATATTCTCACTATACAGAGTAAGTTAAAGTGATATTGTTGTTGCAGGAGGAGTACTGGCCACTTTTTTTGTCTGTGGTTGTTGTACCCACTTTCATCCAGTTGATTCTATTGCCGTGGTTTCCGGAGAGCCCCAGGTACCTGCTGATTGAGAAGAACAATGTCCACGCCACAATCACAGGTTTGTAGTGTTTAACCCATAAACAAAATCTAAGGTAAGAGAATCAGAGAGAGGTCATTGATTTGACAATAATCTGCAATACATACAGTGTGCTAATCTAATTTCCCTCTGAG
Source organism: Oryzias melastigma (assembly GCF_002922805.2). Lineage (NCBI taxonomy): Eukaryota > Metazoa > Chordata > Actinopteri > Beloniformes > Adrianichthyidae > Oryzias > Oryzias melastigma. The sequence goes on along the minus strand of NC_050531.1, from coordinate 21,940,285 downwards.
CAATGTCATGAAACAAATATTAACTGTGTGACAGATATAACGTAAAAATAAATATTTGAAAAAAATAAAGGAATGTTTATTTAAAAGCCAACACTTCACTTGTTTCATGTGCCTTTAAGAAGAAGAGAAAAATTTGAATGTGACAAAAAACAATTAAGTTGAACCACGTAACAGCAATATTCACATGTTGAAGGAGGTCAATCGAAAATAAAAATGTCACTGAAGAAAATGATGACTCTGTCAATATTCACTTAAAAGAATGAAGTCATTTGCAGAAACAGCACTTAAAAAAATAATCAAGAAACAGAAAAGTCTCATTATGCAATGAAGTTATCAATGTTCAGATCGATGTTTTACCGTCCTGGTCCTCAAGCACTCCTGCACTGCATATTTAACTTTGTCCCTGTATTACAGCACACTATTTGTTTTGTACATTGACCCCAAAGCTGTTCTGCTCACAAGCACTGAAGTGTTTCATGCCTGAGAATTGCAGAGTTCCCTGGCCTTGAGAATATGGGGTTGTTTTGGGATCATTGGTGTCAAAAACTTGTCTACTTCTTGAAAAGATCAACATTTGTCTTCAATTTTTTCTTATAATCTTACCTCCCTCGATAAAACATTGAACTGTGAATATCTAATTGTTCCCAGATAAACAACAGAAATATTGCATTTTTTATTTTATTTCCATTCAATTTTTTTTGTTTTTTTTAACTGTGCTTCACTTAATCATCTCTACCAGAACCTGGTGTATATTTACTGTGTAAACAGAAAGGATTATCAACTTTTTTTGCATGACTTGTGGAGTTACTCTTGATTTTGTTGAGAAAATGATTGCATATTGCTGTTTTATCTCCTAGGTTTTTGTTATTTAGTTGATTTCAATTATCTTAATACTTTATAAAAACACACAAATAAGGGGGTCATTTTTTTTTCATTTTGAAACAGAAATACTTTTCTTTTTCCCTCCTACTTTTGACTGTAGGTCAGTAGTTGTAACTGACCTTGTTATCCTGCATATTTCTACCCTTTGGCTTTCAGCTCTAAAATGGTACAGAGCCAGATGTAACATTCAGGCGGAGATTGAAGAGATGCAGGAGGAGCAGCGCTCCTTGTCGTCAGTGGAAACTCTGTCTGTCTTCAAACTGTTAATGGATGAGTCTGTGCGCTGGCAGGTGCTGACGGTTGTGGTCATCAACATTGGCATGCAGCTTTCTGGGATTGATGCTGTGAGTACTCTAAACAACAACAAAACAAAACATTTTTTTTTCTGTGGCAGCTCTGCAGAAAGATTTTTTAAATGCTTTGTGGAGATCAGGATCATAGCCAATAGGAAATGTTAAAAGGTTCCACTCATTAAAAAGGAAGGAAAATTGGGAAGACTGGTTTGGTTTATATAAATAACCCAAACAAAAGAGCATATTCTTATAAAAGAAAAGAGTCTGTCTGATAGTCAAACCTCAGATCCAAGAACAACAGTGCGGTTTTGGTCCCAGTCGTGGAACAGTGGACCTGCTCTACACCCTCTTCAGGGTGCTGGAGGCTTCATAGAAGTTTGTTAATCCAGTTCATATGCGTTTGTGGATTTGAAGGTCGCATTCCTCCATGGTGTCCTGTGGAGAGTGCTCTGGCAGTGTGGGGTCAGGAACGCCAATAGGGATGTTGGGTCCCATGAAAATAATTGGGCCCTTAACACTGGTAAATTTGCAATAGGGGACTTTGTGCCCCCTCAGTCTGGCCCCCTATAGAATCAGCCACCTTTAACCCCCTTATCGGTGCCCCAGGTCTGGGGAGCCTTACTGATGGCTGTCCAGTCTCTGTATGACCAGAGCAGGAGCTTGGTTCACATAGCCGGCAGTAAGTTGGACCTGCTCCCGGTGCATGCTAGACTCTGGCAGGGCTGCCCTTTATCACCTTTATCTCCTCTCTGCTCTTTGCAGATGATGTTGTCCTGTTCAACTTCATCGAGCTGGAACCTCCAGCATGCATTGGGGCGGTTTACAGCCGAGTGTAATTAAATCTAAAAGAAAGATTCCCCTAGTCTCCACAGTTCTTATGGACAGGAAAAAGACCATATTTATCAAAAATCCCTTTGAAACCAGACTGTAAACCATACATGTTTCTTTAAAGTTGGACTGTTTAGTATAAAAATCAAAAGGAAATTTTCTCTCACTAAAACCTGCCTCCAGTGGTCTTTTGGCAAACTACAACTTTTGCTGCTTCTTGGTTTGTAAAGGAAGGTGGGAGCTTGTTTGCTTGGTGCTCATGTATCTCCATGTGAGGATATTGTTATGCAGATGACTGATCAGAACTTTGAAAAGGGAATCTAATTGAAAAATCTATTGTTCTGTTTCACTGCAGATTTGGTTTTACACCAATGACATCTTTGAGAATGCTGGCATCCCCCCCCCTGAGATACAATACACCACTGCTGGAACAGGAATCATTGAAATTATTGCTGGACTCATCGGGGTAAAGTTACTTTCAAAGATTGTGATTTTTTTTTTTTTGGTGCAATAATGTACATTTCATATTAAGTTAAAACAAAAACAAATATATCTGTGTAGACAATCAGAAGAAAACAATGGGCAATTGGATAATCTGGAAACATTAATTTCATATACAGTAGTAGATCCTGGAATATTTATAAAATACATTTCTGCACAATAGGTGCACAATATGTTTCTCCTCTCACCCTCCGCCAGTGGTTTCTCCTCCACACCTCTACCAGAGGCTTGGGATCTTGAGGGTCCTGCACAGTATCCTAGTTGTTCCTAGAACTGGGCTTTTCTGGAAAGAGATGTCTGAGGTTTTTACAGGGACCCACTGTTGTCACTCTTTCAGTTTGTAGGGTTACTGAAAAACTCTGTTATCTCAGTCCCAAAAAGTGGAACTTCAAAGTTTCTGCACAGGATCGTCAAGCTCCCAGACCTCTGGTATGGGGATGAGTTATGCCCAAAAGTTCCGGCTCAAGGAGTCAGTGCTTTATAATGAATCAAAAGAGCTGGCTAGCATTGAGCAAGTGCCAGCTGCCAAGTTTTTTTTACTTTCCCTGCTGAGCTCAGCCTGTCTGAGCTTTGCTCAAGACAAAAATTTACTTTGATTGGTCAGCAGTGGCATCAGGGTCAGTTAGATGGGAGGATATAGAATCAGGTCGTTATGTGAAAACCGAGTAGCATCCAAACTGATTCATCCAGTTTTTTTGAAAGCCAATTTTCATGAGGCTATTCGAGGGCATCAACACCATTTGCTTGGGTTTAGTCCTGTTCTCTAGATTTGTTGCAGTTTACTTCTTTGTGTGTGCAATTGATATGTTTAAATAATATATTTAACAAAAGGAAACACTGCTCAAAATTAGCCAGTTATAAAACTTCTTAAGTTTTAATTTAATTCTGTTCTGTGGATTTATTTGCAGTTTAGTTGTTTATCTGAGCAAAATGATGTTCAGTTAAATATCAAGGTAAATATGTGCCAATACATACAAACTCAAATAATGCACACACAAGCTAGAATCACAGACAAGTTTAATTCACACACACATGTGAATGTGAAGTTGCAGGAAAAAGAGAAACATGTGAGAACTTGCTTGACAAAATCCTTACCAACTCTTACCAACAACGGATATAAAAACCAGCCTCGTCAGGTTATTATGCGCACAACCTTAATAAACATCCAAGGTATTTAGTTTTAACATGGTGACGCAGTGGAGCTAGCAAAGTGCTAACTCCAGCCAACAAGCCAACAACACCTAGTGAACAGTTCATGTTTCTTCTCTATGGTAGTGTTGGGAATATTAATAGTACTAACAAATGGTCCATAGAGTCCCGATTCTCAGCTGAATCATTTATTCACAGAACCGAAGTAGTATATCTACCCCCTTCTGATCTCCGTGTTCGACCATAGCTGGTCTATAAACGAGATGAACACTCCTACGTAAATTTGTAACAGTTACAATTCCGTCTCATGCACCAGCCCTCCCTTCATTTCCCCGAAACCCAAACTTACCGCGTTAAAACTAAATACCTTTGATGTTAATAAAGGCTGAGCCATAATCACTTAACGAAGCTGGTTTTAGATATCTGTTTTCGATGCATATTGCATCTCCCCTTTTCTCTTCTTCATCCTCTCCTTTAGAAGATTTGGTCTGCTCACCTTCATCCTCACTTTGGATCTTCCTCTTAAACTTCTGATTTATTTTTCTCTGCATGTTCTTTTTTATTGACTTTTTCTTTGAAATAATTTGCTGCTTTATTTCACAATGTTACAATTTACTTTTTTATCTTGAAGTAAATGTATATTGAATTTAAAATTACTAATCACAATAGCGGTGAGAAGTTTATAAATCATTTAGTGTTGCTCTTGTCCCGTGCACCTCCGTGTATCACACACATTAATGATCAGGTGACTGAACAAATTATATGCTCCCGAATGAAAAATCAAACGCACCCCATTACACGCGCATTCGCTTTGCATTTGTTTGTGGACAGCACAGTCTCGTTCCAGGCACACAAGTGCCCGGTTCGGGATCCCTTCGCGTCACTCCTCAAAACCCCTGGGTGTCCCCAGCTCGTCATGTTCAGGCGCACCTGTTGGGAACGTCGGGGATCTGCAGCCAGCCGGGCCAGGACGCGACGCCAGGCATGGCACCGCACGCAAACTGGAGCCGGGGTGCCAGTGCACTCCGCGTCCTGGCACCGGCGGCCCAGAGGTTGGGGACCCGTAATTTAATCCGAGTGACAGGCTTGCTGGGAGGCAATGAATTGGGGACACGGAGGGATCGAGGCCCGGGAATGAGGACATGTAGTTATGGAAGCAAGAGAGCACAGACCTGAAGAGAGATGCAGAGGATTAAATCAACTGGCCGATGCGCCACTAAAAACATCCAAATAAAGCGCTGCCTGCTCTCACTTCGGGTGTCAATTTTCTTTTTTTTTTTCTTCCAACTCAGCGACTGTGGCTTCTGTCATGTGTTACAGTGAAAACCGGCCGCACGGCTGATGTCTCCAGCCGCAGCAGAGTTCCACCTCCAATTCTTTTATATATTGCAAATATTCCCAACACTACCATAGAGAAGAAACATATGAACTATCCACTTGGTCTTGTTGGCTGGAGTTAGCACTTTGCTAGCTCCACTGCGTCACCATGTTAAAACTAAATACCTTTGATGTAGGGCTGGGCGATAAAACGATAATTATTGTTATTGCAATATTACTTTTTTTCGATAGTGAAATGAGTTTATTGCGATAAACTTTCCTTTTAAATGAACACGGGAGAACCCCCCGGAAGAGCCGCGCTTCTTCTTCTTCTTACGGAGCGGCTGATTCTAGGAGCCCAGACTGAGAGGGGGGGCACGGAGGCCCCGAATGATGACAAAAGGACAGAGGTGGGACCAAGTCATCATTTTGCAAGTCCGAGTCAAGTCCCAAGTGAAAAGCACTCAAGTCCCAAGTCGAGTCACAAGTCATGACCAACAAGTCTCAAGTCGAGTCACAAGTCCTACTATTAATATTTCAAGTCATTTCAAGTCATTTATAAAACAATGTAATATTAATTACACAGATCTTGTGTGCTTTTATGAACTGTATTTTGAAAGCATTTTAGCTAAATTCCCACTGAGTTGATGCATCCCCGCCTCAAAAATCCAAAATAATTTCTCTATAACAAAAACGCAGTTAACCACATTTGAAATGTGGTAAGATGGAGATGGTAGAGAACCAGGGTAGTCTGGATATTTAAGGGGTCATACCATGATTTTCTTAAGCCTTTCAGAGTGAACTATATCCATATATATGATCATATATTACCTTTGGAACAATGAAAAACACATTTATGAAATACTACCAGTTATTTTCTTCAGTTTTTGTCCTACCCGGAAGTAAAACAACTAAATTCCTGAGGCTCAGCCTGCTGCTGTGTGTGGCTGCTGCCCATTTGATTTCATTCTAGAGCCAGCAGTGTGTATTCGTTTTTTCCTTGAAAAATAAATATCTTTTTTTTTTCAAAGATGGATGCACATACCATATATCTGCCCTTAGTAGGCCCAGCCATCGCTACACTACTTCACAACAAAAATACACTTAACGACTGTGCCCGATGGGGGGTCTTAAAGGAGCCCCGCATCTAAAGTAACAAACTGTTTGAGCTGGAATTTATTCAAAACACAACTGGAAGATATACGATATTCTGCATCTAAAATGAACGTGTTTTTTGCTGATCATCATTAGCTCAGTGTAGAAATTGGGTGTTGGTGTTAGACTGGGGGCGGAGCTATCAGAGCATACGCTTCCTAAAAGGGGCGGTCTCACTCTGTGACATCCAATCATGAGGCTCGTTTTCGTGGGTATGGGAGGGGCTGCTGCTAACAGCGCAGTTTGTAGAGCATTAATGATAATCAGATATGCATGAGTGAATCAAAATACCGCTTTGGAGTTCTTTATGTGAGGAATGAACATTAAAATACACATAAAAGCTCAAAAAGTTGGTTTTTCATGGTATGGTCCCTTTAAATCCCCTCACTACAGACCAGAGATGTGCTCTTAAGCTTGTGGGTGATGAGGTACTGACTCTTTCAGTCTGATTTATAAACCAGTATATTTATCAACTAATGATTCTGTTTCATTTCAGCATTTTTTTTTATAAACAGAGCGGATAAAAGAAGAAGAACTGAGGAAGAATGTAAAATGCAGAGTGGTTTAGTTTGACTCCAAAAAACAAAACAAAATATATGAATAGTATATCTAGGTTTATGTTTAACATTTCTGTTGTGAAATTATTTTTTGCTGTTTGGAAAACTATATATATATTTTTTGTATTCAGTACAAAATTTCTGTCAACTTACTGTCAAAATATCTCACATTAAGTTAACAGGAGTTAAGTTAAATTCTGTATTCAAGACAGAAAAGTAGGATTCAAAACGAAAATGCCTAGTGTAAAACTAAATTTGGTATCTATATATATATATATATATATATATATATATATTGGTACATATATTTAGAAAGTGACTATTCACATGAAATTTTATGTATAAATATATATTGCAAAGCTATGCATAAAATACTACTTTGTTCACGCTGTACTTGAACAGGAAATACTCTGAATACAGAGATTATGAGTATATTCATGATTAAATTCATTAGAATCAACTTAATTGTATTTATGGTGGACAAATCTTTTTTATCAGAAGTACACATCTCATGATAGCAGGTGAAACACTAAAATAGACATTCAAACTAAAAACTCATAAAGCACTAAATGTAAATATTTTGTCCATGAAAAATGGAAGGAAAGCAGCAAATATTCAAGAGGGAATGTGACCCCCAGAGAAAGAGGATGCTTTTTTCTGAAACACACCACAAAGCTTAAAGCAGCAAAAGTGGTAAGCCGAAAAATAGGGGAAAGAAAAAACCCTAATGCAGCATCTCCGTGAATTCTATAATACGTTTGCTGGATTTCTGCGAACTGCAAACAGTTTGTTGTTGACGATCTCAAAACTTTTATGCCAGAACTAAAAACACCGGCAGGAACTCGCGCTTTTAAAGGGGAGGCGGGGCTTTGTTTTTCTGCAATTTGATTGGTTGGACTGTCACATCAATCAAAAGTGGCTCTAATTTGATTGGATGTTGGGCTGACACACGGATGTAAACATACACAGACAGAGACCGCGGCGCGCGGCTTTTTCTCGATATACTTTATAATATACTTTATAATCCGTGGATTTGGGGGAAAATGGCAAGTCTTTCCGAGTCACAGGGCTAAAGTCCGAGTCAAGTCACAAGTTATGTATATTAAAGTCAGAGTCAAGTCACAAATCAGAGGTAGGAAAGTCCAAGTCGAGTCTAAAGTCGTCAAATTCATGACTCGAGTTTGACTCGAGTCCAAGTCATGTGACTCGAGTTCCCACCTCTGCAAAAGGGCACAACAGAACACATTATTTCAGTAAACCAATAACCTATATATAATCGCAAATACTTTTATTTTTAATGTCAAGGTAACGATGTTTATATATTGTGTTCTGGAAACGTCGTCACCGGACCCCCCTCCTCTACGTTGAAAATGGTTCGGTCCGACTGGATTGTTTTCCCGCAGCTGTTTGTAACCGACAGATCCACAGAGTGTGAGGGAGAGAAGACATGCTTTAAAATCAGGAGTTTAAACACCTGATTTAGAGGAGAACCTTCATGAAAACAGAAAAAGGAGACAGTCTGTCTATTGCCGCGCGTCACGCGGGGCTGAAAGAGGAGAGAAGGAGAGACTGCGCATGCTCGTAACAGCCGCGCGCAGGGGGGCGGGGACTCGATTGTGGCTGTGGAGTTGAGAGTTTGAAGGTTTTGTTAAAATATTAACCAAAATCTTTTGTATAGAGCAGGGGTATTCAAATCCAGGCCTCGAGGGCCGGTGTCCTACATGTTTGTCTTCCAGAAATCCTGCCTTATCTGCTGCTAATTTCCAGGATCAGGTATGTTTAGCCAATAAGGAGCTTCAATGAAAGGTTGGTTGTAAAACATGTAGGACACCGGCCCTCGAGGCCTGGATTTGAATACCCCTGGCATACAGCTTCGAATTAGAATAATTTGTTGTTTTATTATGTATCAATAATGAATTTGTTAGTTACATTTGTTCCGTTTATGGTCATTTCTTACTGAGGTGATCTAATAATAGTAAAATAAACTTGTTTTTAACGACTCCTGACATGACACTAAATGAAGAGATCTTATGTGTTTGATCAATCCTCCAACATGTACACATGTCAGATGACTGAGTGAAATGATGATTAAATCTATTATCAGAACTGTTTATTTTAAGATTAAGTTTTATTATCTTCTGCTGCACAGCAGTACCTATAGTTTCTGTTCAGAAGAAATTAAAAAATAATATAAAAATAACTGCAATATATTTGCTGCTTCAGAACAATGTTTTAAAGACTTAATTTTAATTTGAAAGGAACTTCTATGTGCTGCAGTCAGATTAAAATAAATCAGAAATTCTGTACAGAATATTGAAAACATACCACCGTTATGGTTTAACTATTGTGTACATTATGTATGTACAATATTTATTAGAAATATTTAAATGTTCCTCACAGTTAGTTTCAATACTACAGTTAATACAAAAAATAATATAAGTTTAATTTGATCTAACAAAAATTTAATGGGAGGGGGGGGGGGGGTAAGGTGTAAAAATCTGAAGTCCTAAAGCTCTTTGCAATAAAGATTACTTTGATTATTTGATTATTTGATTTATATCGTTTTTGATATCGTCATCGCAAAAAATGAAAAAAACGATATCGCAATATGAAAATTCCCATATCGCCCAGCCCTACGTTGATGTTTATTAAGGTTGAGCGCATAATCGCCTTACGAGGCTGGTTTTTTATATCCATTGTTGGTGAGAGTTTATTTACTACAGAAAAAAAACAACAAAGGGAAGTTTCAAAATAGTATTTTAAGAGACTTTCCTCCAGCTTGGTGCGCTATTGCTGAACAATAAATAGCCCCCTGATCCCTGTCCTCTGATTGGTTGATTTTTGACGAGCTCCCCCTGCCTGACCCCTCTTCCCTGCAAGTTAGTTTTGTCACAAATCTTCCACACGGGGGTGTGTCAAAAGTCAAAAACACGCTGAGACTCAAAAAGTGTTTGTGTGAAACTCTTCTACAGAAGAAAGCTGAAGCTACAAGTAAAGATTTTTTCAACACAGTCTTACAAGTTGTGTTTTTCCCCACAACTTCAAGTAAAATCTTGCGTGTGATTTTTCTTCACATGTAACATTTTGCACACAAGTTAAGGTTTTTGTCAAGCAAGTTCTCACATTATATTCCACAAGTTCACATCTTTCTCACATGTTCCTGTTTTTCTTGTATTCCACATTCAGTTTTACATGTGTGTGAATTACACTTGTGTGTGTGTGATTCTAGCTTGTGTGTGTATTATTTGAGTTTGTATGTATTGGCACATATTTACCTTGATAATTTAAACATTAATCAAATTATGGTTTTGTAACTGAATAAGTTCCCCAAATTTGACAATTTCTAACTACCAAAGTATACAGTTGTGCTCATGAGTTTAAACACCCTGGAGGAAATTATGTCTCCTTGGTCATTATTTGTAAAATATAAATGATAACACAAAAAGAAATTCCACTCAGTTAGTGGTTGGGTGGGCTGCCTGGTGGCGCAGTGGTTAGCGCTCTTGCCTCACAGCGAGAAGGCCCCGGTTCAAATCCTGGCTGGGACCTTTCTGTGTGGAGTTTGCATGTTCTCCCCGTGCATGCGTGGGTTTTCACTGGGGACTCCGGCTTCCTCCCACCATCCAAAAACATGCTTCATAGGTTCATTGGTGACTCTAAATTGCCCCTAGGTGTGAATGTGAGAGTGAATGGGTGTGATTGAGGCCCTGAGACAGACTGGAGACCTGTCCAGGGTGAACCCCGCCTTCGCCCGTCAGTAGCCGGGATAGGCTCCAGCACCCCCGCGACCCTGAAAGGGAAGAAGCGGTCAAGAAAATGGATGGATGGATAGATAGTGGTTGGGTAA
>NC_050531.1:21920742-21929620 GCF_002922805.2 Oryzias melastigma | reverse complement strand
GGGATAGGCTCCGGCACCCCCGCGACCCTGAAAGGGAAGAAGCGGTCAAGAAAATGGATGGATGGATGGATAGTGGTTGGGTAAAGCCATTTATTATCAAACAAATCCATTTACCCTTTTGAAATTATAATAACAGAAATTTCTCCAACCCTGTTCAAAAGTTGTCATATACTGATGAATATGTTCTGAAAACATGCACACCATGATACAAAAAGGTTTTAATGACAACTAAAGGGTAAGCATCCTCAATCTGTGTATCATTCTTTCATTTGCTACTTCAAATCAAAAATGAAAAAACAAATAATTTTTTTGCTTTTCAATTTGTACATTAGACCGAAAATGGAGAAAACGGATAACAAACGTTAAATTTTGTTTTTTTCGATTTCGTCTAAGACACTGGGGTCACCCAGAAGTACTTTGCATGGATTTTTATTTTGAAAACTGCTCTACTGCTCCCACTATCAGTTGTATTTTGTCAAAGGTATAAAGATTATTTTTTTATTGTTTGTAAACATAAAAGGAAAACCTACGGAGACCTAAAGAGATTAAAATACTTCCGTCATTTTCCAGGTAAGAATCAGTTATATTATTTTTTTAAGTTGTATGTCTCTGACGATGTTACTTTGTTATCTTGACAAGCTAACTATTGCTAACTCCTTGGGCATGCACAGAAAGATCTCGACGGAGACGGGAACTGTTTTGACACGGTTAGCCGTTTCTGTTTTCGGTGAAAATGTCCTAGAAGAAGCTCCGACCTCAGGCCTGATTCTTCCTGCAGGCAAGACAATTGCCAAGGGCTCCCATGTAACTAGAGGGCCTTAAAGCTGCATGTTTGGCCTCTTTTGAGGAGGACTCAAATTTCTGTTTTTACCAGGGGGTGAGGTATCCCTTCATTAGAGTTTACAAAATGGAGGCCCTAAAACAGCATCTTCCCTCGGGCCCCCACAAGACTAGAAATGGCCACAGCCAGCCTGGATGATTCTGTGATTCATACAGTAATTAAATGGGATCAGTGTTGCTAAAATTTATTTAATATTTAAATCAGTAAACAAGTTAATATGTGAAATGACATCATTAAAATGCATTGAAGGCATTCGAACCATAAACTGAAACTTTAAGTAATGAACTCCAATAAATTATTAAAATACTATGTTAAGTTAAAATGTGTTTTATACTCTCCAGGTCAAGTTTCTAGAAGCCAAGTTACAAAAAAGTTTGTTCCAGAAGAACAGAGGGCAGCTCTACGAGGAAATGCAAAGGAGACAAAGTAATTTCACCATGGAATACAGCATACAGACAAATCACAGATTTCACAAATTTATGTGGAATAAAATCATTAATTATTATTAATTATCATTAAATATTATTTGACTTTAATTGCATTATTTTTTTTGTTGCAGGTCCTTTTGAAAAGCCATCATTCTGGATCTGCTGTGTAAGCCTGATTGGTTGTTGAGGATTTCTTGAGGAGTTGGGCTGATGAGCAGGAAAAAAAACATCCAGATGGACTGCATCAAGCACTTTGTCAACTCCAAACACCAAGTTAATGCTGCTCTTTAAAGTGTTCGCATTGGACGTTCTTTATTTAGGAGTTGGTCTTTACTTGCTCAATTTTTACCATTTTGAGTCTTAAAGCTTTTTTTTTTAACAAAGTTGATGTTGACATTTTCAAACCAGTCTAGAAATATCTCTACTTGCAGGTAAAAACTGAAACCTAACATGAACATTGTGATAATAGATAGGATCTTCTTCTTTCACTGTCGGCTTATCCCCTTCAGGGTCTCCACAGTGTAACAGCACCCACTGTTTCTCATCAGTGATTTGTCAGAGTTTTTACGCCGGATGCCCTTCCTGACACAACCCTGTACTTGAGGGGCACAGGGACCCAGTTAGGCAGCAGCGTCAAGGGTCTTGCCTAAGGACCCAATCTGGGTGGGGATCAGTGGACAACCCTGGGAATCGAACCCAGGGCTCTTGGGTGTCAGCCCTTCACTTAGCCCAATGAGCCACCCAGCCACCTAATAATAATAGATAGGATGAAAACAAAAAAAATGATTATAAATGTACAATTTGACTTAATGCATTAAGAAGCCCACAAAGTAAATCTTTGTTTCTGTTGGAAGATGTTTTCATGTTACATTTGTAATAAATATAACACATTGCCATGAGGATAATCTAGCCCACTGAGCCACCCAGCCACCTAATAATAATAGATAGGATGAAAACAGCATTTACTCAGCATACCTGTCAGGAACATTTATTAGATCAGGCATGTCAAACATACGGCCCGCGGGCCGGACCCGGCCCATTGGATGATTTAATCCGGCCCGTCATAAATTTCTGAGTATGTCAAAAAAAGAAGCGAGTCACTAGCTCATTTCTATCAAAAGTTAGGATTTTTTAAAATAAATACAAACCAAATGCTCCCTCCGGCCCCTAGAGGGCAGTAAATGTGTTAAAGAGCTCACGTCCAGCATGCGGCACTGACACGAGTTAGTACCAGGCGTCCAAAGGCACCGGATCGTCCAGATTTGGATAAATATAAAGACAACATAACAGATTTGCTGTGAGAGTTTGAGCGGAGGTTTCAGGTTTTCAGTGAACTTGAGAACAAATTCGGCTTTTTTCGCTCGCCATTTACAGTGAAGCCTTCTGATGTGCCAGCTGACATTCAGCTCGAGCTTATTGACTTGCAGTGCGATTCCGCTATGAAGGATAAATTTGGGTCCGTGGGATTGGATACGTTGTATCAGTTTCTTGTGCCAGGTTACCCCAAATTAACAGCCGTGGCTGCAAAGGTTCTCTCCATGTTTGGGACTACTTATCTTTGTGAACGGTGTTCTCTGTGATGAACAATAATAAAACAAAGCAGCGCTCAAGGTTAACAAATGAACACTTGAATGACATTGTTAAATGTGCTGCTACTCAGGATTTGACACCTGATATCGACGCACTTGTAAAGGCAAAAAGATGCCAAGTTTCAGGAGCCAGCAGCAGCAAGTAGACTGCAGGAGTGCAGTGAGAGAGAGAAAAAAGTGTGATGACATGACATTTGTTTGCACTCATAAATACAGATCATTAAAAATAAGATTAATCTGGTTTCATATTAAAGACAATTAATATTTTGCAGTATATTCTCAGCTTCAGTAGGCCCAGCCTAGTAGTTTGAGCTGATGTAGTCTAATCTTATTGCCCATGCACTGCTAAAACTTTTATTTTGTATTTTTATTTATTATTATATATTTTTATTTATTATTATTTCAAAGCAGTGTGATAATTAAGACAAAACATTTTTTTTCATAGCTCCCACTTGAGTTTGTTTAGTGTGGTGAGCTGGTTCAGGTGTAAAACTGCATTCAGTCAACTGTTAAAATAAACCAGTTGTTAACACATTCAATGCCAAACATGAAAATCATTTTTTTCTCCATTGTTTGTGAATAAATGTGTTGTGCTTAGAAAAGATCCCTTGTCATCCGTGATTATAATATGTAGGGTAGGCTACAAATTTAGGCTGAATGATAAAGCATAGTACTGAAAAACAAAGCTAAATAGTTGGAGTTGACATTCTTTTACTGATCCGGCCCACCTGAGAACAGAAAGTCTGGATCCGGCCCCAGAGCCAAACTGAGTTTGACATGCCTGTATTAGATGAAGCAAATGCATCTGGAACAGTCTGTTTGTGGTTAACTTCAGTATCAACAAGAGTCTTGTCTGGTAGAGTCTGTCCACGTTGCTGCTCAGCATCACGTCTGTAGAGAACAGGTCCTCTCCAGATGAAGATACCTCGGTAACGGACCCCAGCTCCTGCTCACACGTGCTCCCAGCTTCCTCAGCTCCACTGAAAACCCTGAAAGAAAACCACCAGCAGCTCTTGGTTTTTTATTCAGGAAAAATCCAGCTCAGCAAATGAGGAGAAAACAGGTTAGATCAGAAATGCATTAGGGAGGGATCAAATTGCCAAAATCAGATTAAAATACATTTTTTCCAACAGTTTGGTATTCCTCTGCCTAAAATCTAACGTGTACATGGCTCTTTGATGATTTTGTTTTTAATTTAAAATTCATTTAAATAAATATACATTTTTTGATAATGGAAAAATATTACATAGATAAATGCAAATATGGTAACCCCTCCCTCCTGTATTTCCTATATAAATTAAATAGACGTTTAGGGGCCATTCTTACCTTATTAATGACTGGCGAGACTGCAGCTTCACGTTGTGCATCCTTCACATGCCTTTCTCTCTGAAGCTGCTGCTTCAAATCTTCAATCTTTTCTGAACTGCTTTTCATAACCAGTTGGTGTACGGTGGCTGACATCGCACCATGCGTTTGACTTTTCTGAAAGCCGCCTTGTTGCCAAATCTGAACATTCTTCTGAACTAGCCAAACAAGGCAGCTCGCCTCAAAAAAAAAAAAAAAAATCTTTCCAGATGACCCCCGTGTCTCCGATGAAATTCCAAAAAATGGAATCAAACACTCACACTTTTAATTTAATATTTAAATCGACAAACGGAAAAAAAAAACTTGTATTTTCATTGTGACTCTACATTGAAAAGCGAAAAAACAAATCGTCTTTGATTTTAATCGGAAAAACAAATGTACAAATTATACATGGATTATCCTCATGTGCGACCTGTTTACCTGTAATCAATGTGTGTGCACTAGAGGTCTTTGAGTTTCTGGGCTCCAAACAGACCCTTGCATCCTTCATCCAGTGCAGCACTGATATTTCTGGATCAGAGTCGAGAGGAAGGCTAAAGAGCTGTCAAAAGATCAACAGGAAAAGGTAACTGAACAATACAAAACAGGAAAGGGAGATACGAAGATATTTAAGGAACTGAGAATGCCAGTCAGCAGTGTTCAAACTTTGATCTAGAAGTGGAAAGTCAGGGGTTCTTTTGAAACCAAAACACAGTCACTAAAATTTCTGTCACAACTGCCAGACAAATAATATGGAATGTAATGAAAAACCCACTGATTGATGTAGCTTCTTGTCAGAAGATACTGGAGGAAAACTGTCACTCTTCAGCCCTGAGGCTGCATATGGGACACACTTGGACATTTCAACATGACAACAATACAGAACACAAGAACAAATCCAGCTGTCATTGGTTCCAACAGAATCAGGTGAAGGTTCTGGAGTGACTCTCTCAGTCTCCACACATCAATGTTATTGATCCACTCCGGGGAGATCTCAAACGGGCAGTTCAAGTAAGACAGACTAAGAATTGAAAGAAACTTGAGGTTTTCTGTGTAATGATTTTAGGCATGAAGGCAGAGACTCAGAAACAGGAGAAGAGTTTATTAAAAAGATGGCTGAATTTTCTAGAAGAAGAATGTTCTGGGCAGGTTGATGAATGATGGTGGCCAGGTTATGGTGAGGTGATTCAACAAACAATCCAAAGGGTAATCCAAAAGGGTAGTCAAGGTCAATAAATGAATGTCAGAAATCATCTGAATTTTCTCAGGCAGCTCCAGGTCCAAAAACAGAAACAGGGTGAGCAGTAGAGATGTTCTGCTCGAGCTGGTAGCTCGCCTCTGTATCGAATCTTTCAAAGCGGAAGTGTCACTGGTGGAGTATCGAGCACTCGCTTCAGATTTCTTGTGATCACGTGACTTTCCAAATGAAGCTTCATTTTGTCACTCGCGCATTGCCAACCAGTTGTGGCAGTTCTGAATTCAGAGCAGGGTTTTCAATAAGTCCTGTGTTTGTGGCCTTAAGAGAGTCGTAATGAGTCGGTCACAGATATTTTATTTCTCTGGAAGCTGCTGCTCATTTCACTCGCAGGAGACGCGCATGAAGAGACAGAGAAAGCAGGGCGGACACGTGGCCGTATAGGAAAATGTTCAAGGTGCTGCTGATCCAGGGGACGCCAGAAAGGGAGGAAGAAAAAATAAAAGATGGAAAAATACCTTTATTTTTGGTCAAGAAATGCAAATTTAACCAGCGATCTAACTTTCTTTCCTTATCTCTAAACCTTTAACGATTGAGATAAATCTATAAATATTAGAGCTGCCAGGCGATTACATTTTTTAATTGCGATTAAATTTTTTAATCACGATTAATCGCATTGTCCATGGTTAATTCGCGATTAATCGCAAATTAATATGTGGCCTTTTTTTTAGGAAAAAAGTGTGTGCTTCGGGGAATTTAGCAGTTCTACATTAATTATGAAAACAAGAATGGCAAAATTAATAGTTTTCATCAGAAATACTTTATTTTGTAACATTGTATTGAGATAAACTTTCTAAACAATAAAAGGCTGTAACATAAAATGCCTAACAAAAGCCCAAGTGCAAGTGAAGGGCATTTTAAATTCAAAACTTCAATCAACGTTCAGTAAAATAAAATAAAAAACATCAAAAATAAAATTTCCATAACACTTTCATGTTCATTTTTTGTCAGGACCAAATCTTTTCCTCCTCTGCTGAACTACAGTAATAAATGAAATAGAGATTTATCATTTCCAATGAACTTTTGTTTTTTAAAACATTAAAGACTGAGAAAAGCGGGATACACTGTGGATAGTTTGACAGTCTGTTACTGCCGCCGCGTTCTCTGGCTGCAGCTCGATGCAGCGACGTGTCCAGCGGAGCTCACGGATGAATATGCCGGCAGACAGACCGCTATGCTGGGGTTGGATCACGCTTAAACCTCCAGAACATTTAAAACGTCCCCCGGTGTGCTTGCTGTTCAGAACGTCGGGGGTCCGCAGCTCTCGGGACGCGGCGCCGGGCCGGTTCTAGCTAGCAGCTCGGTGGTTGGAGACCCGCCTGTGATCTAGTGAGAGCAGCCGGTGAGTTAGAGGGCGATGAGGTACGCCTGTGCGGTATGGAAAGGCACGTATGAGAAAATCCACGATCAATGCGTCAAAAAAATTGTCGATGTCAAGCACGTGTCGGATTAACGCGTAATTAACGCGACAAATCTGACAGCCCTAATAAATCTTTATCAGCATTTTAATGTGTGTTGGTTCAGAGGTTAAAGCTCTTCCCCAATGATGAGAAGCTACGTGATTCAAGAGTTCAGACCAAGTTCATTTTTTAATCATAAGTGGTTAATATTTAAGTTTTAAGAAATAAAAAAAAAGTAATAATTATTTGTTGCTACATATATCAGGCAGTTGTATGTCTCTGTTCAGGGAGGTGGGGAGGAGGACTTTTTTTGTGATTGATTAAAATATATATTTTTTTCTTTTGGCTTTACACATTTTCATTAATATTTTGTGTTATGGTTGCAGTATTTTTGCTATGTTTCACCTTTGTTTTTTTAAAAGGAAAAATATGTTAAAAATACATATTTTCAAGTAGGATTGTAGTATCGTGTATTCATCATTTATTTTTACATTTTATGTGCTGTAAATAAATAAATGAAACACAGAAAAACATGCCTTTAGTATTAATAATTCATTTTGGGCACTATTTTATATTATTGCTACTTGTAAATCAATGAAAGCAACAACACAATCTAAAGAGGTGACTGTGGCTGTTTTTAGTAAGCCGAGCCAGAAGAGATGGTTTTCTAAGGATAACCAGCAAGCGAGCCACTATAAAAAGAGGGACATGACACACTGGTCTTTTTTTTTCATCCATATTGATGCAATTTTTGTTGTTCGGCCAACAGATGTCACTAGTTTTTAGTGTGTCAAATGCTTCACAACCCCAAACCATTTCAATACAAATTGGTTTGCTTTGGTTCATTGGTTCAGAAAGCTTTGGTTTCTCCATCTCTAGTGAGCAGCAAGGAGGCAACAACACATGAGAACTGAGCATGATCGTGGCACGAGTTACAACAAGCTGGCAGGGAAGCAGAGAGAAGCAGAGGGATATATGCAGTTCTGAGCAGGTGAGGGTAATGAGGCAGATGAAGATGGGAGACAGTGTAGCAATGACCTAATAGGCACCAGCTGCTGGAGGTCAGGTAGGAGATCATGACATTCTGTTAAAGAAGAATGGACTGCTTTACCAGTAGAAAATATAAAGAACCTTATCTGCAACAACCACAAAAGATTTTAAGTGGTATTGATGATAAAGGAAGAAATGCAACCTATTAATAACTGGGGGATGTAATCTTTTGATTTGTGTAACTTTGGAAGTTCCCGTCGTCATGATTCAAAAAGTGATAACTGTTGTTTCACAATAAATAGTTTAGTCAAACCACTAACTATGAGTGGAAAGCATTTTTCTGAAATTTAAATCTATTTTCTGAAAAATAGCCTGGAGTTCATCATTTCTTTCACGGTGTGTACAATTTTTCAAAAATTGGGAGTATTAACTTTGCGTACAGATCACAGTAAAAGAAAAAAAAACACTTGAAATTTCAGACTTGTTGAGCAGTTTATTATAACTTATTTTTCTGAAGTGGAGCAGATCTGCTGTTCTGAAACTCTGGCGACACAATCAAGGAATTAAAAAACTTAAATTAAAACTTTGAACAATTAACAAAAAGGGTAACACTTTATAATACAATTCATTAACAAGCTTTATTAATACATTAACAAACATTCATTCATTCATCTTCTTGTCTGCTTTGTCCCTTTTGGAGTCGCGGGGGTACACTCTGGACAGGTCGCCAGTCTGTCGCAGGGCCACAATCACACACACATTCACTTTCACAACCTATGATGCATGTTTTTGGATGATGAGAGGAAGCCGGAGTCCCCGGTGAAAACCCACGGATGCACGGGGAGAACATGCAAACTCCACACAGAAAGGTCCACAGTTGGTGGTTCTGGTTCAGATCCCCCAGCCGGGATTCGAAGCGCGGCCTTCTTGCTGTGAGGCAAAGGTGCTAACCTCTGTACAACACTATTAATGTATTTATAGGGTGTTAGTAAGACATTTATTAGCACAACAAACCTAATAAGGTTTATGAA
>NC_050531.1:21886486-21918526 GCF_002922805.2 Oryzias melastigma | reverse complement strand
TCAGTTGCTGGTATTCCAAGAAGTGATTTATTCCATGTTTATCTTGTAGTTCCTGGGGTGTTATAAATCTTCTATCAATAATTAGGTACTCTAGTATGTTACGCCCCCTGCTTGCCAAGCTGGGAAGTGTAACATCTTTTTGTTTACTAGGATGTCTGGGTTGTTCCAGATGGGTGTACGTAGTAAGATTCATTAACATCTAATGTGAGACCATTGTCAACAAAGGCCATATTAATAAACTACTTACAAACTTAACAAATGTATAACTATCTTTTCAACATTATATTCAGTGCTTAGTGACACCTCATCTAAAGTGTTACTGATATTTTAAAACACTGATAAGAGAGTATGACTTACATGCAAAACCTTACTTGGTCACACTTTTAAATATACAATTTGTGTTTAATGACTAGCACCTAACCTAAGTTCTGTTTCCCCCAGTGTTTCACCATCGAGAAGCTGGGCAGGAGGTCTCTCATGATTGGAGGGTTTACCATGATGGGCATCTGCAGCGCTGGAATCACATTAGCTCTTCTTCTAGAGGTTTGACAAACTTTACTAGTCTTTGCTAGAGATAGCTGCTGGCTGAGCTTGGAAAACCAGTCGTGTGTTAAACCAGGATTTGGATCAAATGATGTTGAATGAATGCTGATTTTTTTTTTTTTAAACCAGTTGGTAATTCGTTTGTAATCATCTATTTAATCTTGAACAAAAATGATAAGGCCTGAGAAATTTTACAAAACTTCATACCAAATTCACCACAAATCACTGTGTTGCGATCTGAACTTTATTACAGCTTAAAGGGGCCCTACCATGAAAATTCTACTTTTTGAGGTTTTAAGTGCATTCTACTGTTCATTCCTCTCTATCAAGAACCCTAAAGTGGTATTTTGATCTGTTCATGCATTTAAGAGTGATCCTCTACAAACCTGCACTGTCTGCAGCAGCCCCTCCCATACCCACGAAAACAAGCAGGTCTGATTGTGCTACATCAGCATGATGTGAACCGCTCCCTCGAGGAAGAGTCTGCTCTGAGAGCTCCGCCCCCAGACTAACACCAACACTCAATTTATCCCCTTATCCAGTGATGATCAGCAGAAAGCTTCCTTAGATGAAACTTTTTTAGGTGCAGAATACCGTATATCTTCCAGTTGTGTCATGTCTTCAATAAATTCCAGCTCAAATAGGAGTTTGTTACTTTTAATGCGAGGCTCCTTTAAGACACACACACACCCTGTCGGGCACAGTTGTGCAGAGGGCGAGTGTGTTTGTGTTGTGAACCAGGGTAGCGATGTCTGGGGATACTAAAGGTAGATATGTGGTATGTGCATCCTTCTTTGAAAATATTTGGATACTGTTTATTTTTGTGGGAGAGAGAAAGAA
The DNA here is from genome assembly GCF_002922805.2 of Oryzias melastigma. Lineage (NCBI taxonomy): Eukaryota > Metazoa > Chordata > Actinopteri > Beloniformes > Adrianichthyidae > Oryzias > Oryzias melastigma. The sequence goes on along the minus strand of NC_050531.1, from coordinate 21,917,143 downwards.
TGAAAGAAAAGCTCTAGGATGACGTCATGAGGCATTCATAATTAAACAAGCAGAATTCAATGAAGTTCCTGTAACCTTTGTCTAACTTTAACCTGGTTGTAGAGAGAAATAATCCACGACTGGTTTAATATCATCCAGAGGATTTAGGGGATCAGCTGAGCTGCTGTTCTGACTGCAGACAGGATTACTGACATTTGTACTCTGATTTGTGAACGATAAAAGGAGGAAACAAATACAACCAGGTAGGATATTTCTAAAATAAGTATTGTACGAATTTACGCTTCAATTGGTTATGTTGCCTTTACCAGTCATGAGTACGGACTTATGACTGATTGAATTTAATAATGACTGATTACCTGGTTCAGGTGTGTCCAGTCAATAAGAGCATGCCACAGCAGAGCATGTTGGAAAACATGCAGGAAGGTGGCACTCGAGGCCTGGTGTTACCTACCCCTGGTCTATAGGATCCACACCTGAAACTGATCAGAGACTGACATAGATCCACAAAACACACAGAGGTTCATCTCTGATACAAAAAATAAAGCAGGGAAACAAAGAACAAAAAGAAAACCGAACCACAGCTGTAACATCTGTATTGTGCACATTACAGGTTTTTCTTCTCTCTTCCAGGCTCGTTTATCCTTCATGCGGTATGTTAGTGTCTGCTGTGTAGTTGGCATCATTGCTGGTTTCTGCATTGGTCCAGGTAAGTATTGTCAATCAGATACAAATTTACTAGGGATGTAACGATTCAGTCAAGCCAGGATTTGATTCGATTCACAGTTTTAAAGTTACAACTGTGATTTTTTAACAATGAATTAAAGGTATTTTAAGGCTGAATATGTTTTCTTTTAGACCCCTACATTAAACTGTCTGTTTTCTTAGGGAAACATTATAAACTTAAAAAGCATATTAATCCTTAGATCTCCATGTTCTCCTGGTGAGTTGCAGATAGTGGAAGACCAAGTTTTTGAGGAGCCAATTTTGGTTTTGTAATAATCTGCTCTGTTTTAGAGGTTCTCTCAGGCGTCTGTATGTTTGTTGTGGAGAAGGTTCTACATGGAACCTTTAAATCATTCCTTTGTATTGTCCTTTTCGAGAGTCTCTCTCTGTCTTTCTCTCATTATTGGTTCATGACAGACCGCTACGCAACCACATGCGCTCACTGTATGTTTGGCAGTGCTCAGCGCACCCCACCGCAGTGACTGTTCATGCTCATCCTGAAGAGAAAAAAGTCAGAGGACGAAAAAGATCATAAAAGAGAGCGCAACTCGTGGAAAAAGTCAGAAGGGAAACAGTCACATTCCATGACTGTTGTCACGGTAGATCAGTCGAAGTTGCAGTAAAGTTGCTGTGAAAATAAAAAGCTGCAGGGTGCGCAACAAATCGCAGGGTTTGCTTGGATTTGCGTTAATAGTTGCGATCGTAACATCGGGATATTCTGGAGGGTTTGAATAGAAGAAGATTCTTCTCCTGCTGATACCTGTATGAGCGCGTTGCTACCATGTACGTTCATAGACCTGCATACCCGGCCGGTTTGTAAGCACCTTGATCCGGGTTGAACATTCAGCCCGCGCTCAGTGCATGCCCGATTTGTGCATAGATCTCAAGACCTGACTTAAAAACTTGCATAGCAATGCTTGCGCCGTGTGCGGAGGCCATGAATCCTGGTGTGTGCACACACACAGGCATGCCTAAATGGAAAGCTGTTGAATTGATTTTGTAATTTCCTGCATCGATGAACTTCTTGACAAGTTTGAATAAATAGTTAATGATTCTCGAAGAATCTTTACATCCTCATAATTTACTGTGATGAGACTGCTAGCAGCAAACTGCAAACAGTACTTCTCAAAATGATTTCAACTATGTTCTTTCTGTGCTAGCTGTAAACCTTCTCTCATGTCACTAAAATTTTGAACATCCATCCATTCTCATCCCCTAATGGATTTTTTTATGGATGGATATATACTTAAGAGGACAACTTCCCCTACAGTCTAAGCCAGGGACAGATAACTCCAGGCCTCAATGGACACACTCCTGGATGTTTTCCAACAAACTCTGCACTGCCTTTTTCTAATTGGCTGGACACACCTGAACCAAATAATCAGCCATGAGGAGGGCTTGGATATCTGGAAATCATGCAGATACTGCGGCCCTCAAGTACTAAAGTTGCCTATCCCTGTTCTAAGCACTTCCTCCTGCTCCTCTGGGGGAATGCCCAAGCACTCCCAGGCTGTAGTCTGCCCTGCATGGATTCTCAACTGGTTCTCCTCCAAGTGCCCTAAACACCTCCCCAGGGAGGCGTACAGATCCTATCAACATGGAGGAACAGCAGTTCTAGCCTGAGCTCCCTCCAGATTACCGAGCTCCTTACTTTAGTTCTATGTTAGCCTTCAGTCTCTTTTCAGAGGAAAAGCTTGGCCTGAGCCACTGCTCAGGTGTTTTTTTTTTTTATTTGCCAAAAAAAAAAAACAGATTTTCTTTGATTACAGCTTTGGAAGTGCTTTATTTTTTTTATTTTATCTTAAGTTTAAGTAGTTTTTCCCCAGTGTAGGACTTTTTTCACGGACAAATTCTGCCCTCTTGTGGTATGGTTGTGGTACCTTGTGTTTAATGTTTAGTGCTTAATATTTGCACACCAAAAAGACAGTGTGAAAGTCTACCACTATATATATATATATATATATATATATATATATAATTAGTTTTTCTTTTGTTTTGTTTAACTATTTTAAAGGATAAGGATTTTTTTTAATATGGATTACATTTCTGCCTATAGCATGTATCAGTTTATCACTCCTCAAATGATCCAACTGGCTTGTTTTTATTTGGATAGTATCAGTTGCAGAACTGTATCTAGGACATTTATATTTGTAGTTTTTAGCATGTAAATGGCTTGTATCTGGCTACGCAATCTTTGTACAACAACTGTGACTTTCCTCTGGTTCCAGCTGGAGTTCCCTTCCTTGTCACTGCAGAACTTTTTAAACAGTCTCATCGCCCAGCAGCATACATCATTGGAGGGTCCCTGAACTGGCTGTCCAACTTTACTGTGGGCTTTGTCTTCCCCTTTTTACAGGTGACTATCATATTTGTTAAAACAACAATTCATAGCTGAAACATGAGTGTGACCCTAATCCTCACTGTACATTTACAGGAAGCCTTTGTTTGGTTTTGTGACATCCTTCAAATCTTTTGTCCTGATCAGTTTATGACCTTCATGACATAGTAAAATTCTATCCTTTCTCTTAGCCAAATATTAGTGTATTTGTGTATTTTGCAATAGTACCATTGTTTGTGTATCTGAACTAGCTGATATGTATGGTAAACTAGTCTTCTAAACACCTCCCACGCATAATTCTGTCCCTACAGTATGATATATAGTGACACAGCATATCTTCCTTTATCTATTTAGAGGTGGAACCAGGTGTATTTGTGCAAAAAAAATATTCAGATTGACAGGTGGTGGTTTATCAACATTCAAACAGGAAACACGTAAAATCATTTTCTACATCGTCAGCTAAAACTGTTTTATTGTTTTGGTGTTACCTATCGTTTTGAAGTCATTGGAGATTATCTTTCAGTAATTATGAGAACAGTATTGAAATATGGCCTACTTTATCTCTCACATTGGGCATTGTGCTTCATAAAGTTCAGAAACAAACAAAACCTTCACATGTACTCTGGATTGCTAAACAAGCCTCAATAACCCTAAACGTTACAACTTAAATTGGAACGTGTTTCTTGTCCAACTTAAAATTAAATAAAGTCCAGAATGTAGCACTAGAAATGTTCATAATCCAAATATATAGATTAGAATATTTCTCTATTGGAGACATTCTCAAAAAAATCCCTACGATCTGAGGGTTTAATTTGATATTATCACATTTGTTTATGAATTCACACACCAATTTAATATAAACTCCTTCCACTTTCAATTCCACTAGTATCTGTTTTTTGTTGATCCAGCCGATTCTTTCTATGTACTGAAATAAGCATTTGTGTACTTTGTGTGATTTAGCAGCCTCTACGTACTCTGTAAGAACAGTTTTCTCCAAACACTGCAACAAACCAATGACTGGTCAGTTCAGGAGTTGAAAAACTTCATTAGGACAGATTACAGCAAAAAGAAGAAAACTGTGTAGGGAATTTCAAGGTGTCCTGCGCTTATGTTTATAGGGAAATATAATACTCGAATGTTATACTCTAGACCAGGGGTGTCCAAAGGCAGCTCTCGAGGGCCGGACCAGTGCTGGTTTTCCAGAAACCCTGCTGTTTATTACCTGGATCAGGTGTGTTTGGCCAATTAGTAGCTTTAACTGTAGGATGCTTGGAAAACATGTAGGACACCAGCCCTTGAGGACTGACTTTGGATACCCCTGCTCTAGACTTGTTTTCATGTCATACCGTAACAACGCAGCGAAATATCTGAGTTCCTGCTGAGTACATAAAGACCTCAAACTGAATTTAAAACTAGAACTAATATCTCTTTTTTGTCCTGTCACATCAGATGTCTGCTGGGTCCTACTGCTACTTGGTCTTTGCCACTGTTTGTGCGTCTGTGGCCGTCTATGTCTATTTTGTGATCCCAGAGACCAAAAACAAGACGTTCATGGAGATCAGCCAGATGTTTTCTAAAAAGGAGACTGCTCTGGAGACCCAGTGTCTAACTCACAGTGACCATCTCAAGCTGAAGAAGATGAATGGCTATGGTGTAATGGAGCATACTTCTCTGGAGTTTGACAGCTCTTCCTCTGTACTCTAGCAGAGATTTTAGTGTTTCAAGGCTTTTAATACCTAAATATATACTCCAGTACAGCATCTTAGCAGACTTTAGCTGGATGAAACAAGACTTCCAACTTCAGCTAAACTTAAGTCAAAAAGGTTTGCTTTGACAATTATATTATTTTTAAAGAAAAGTCAAATAACAAGTTAAACTATTAGTGTGAAAAAAGGGCCTCTTGTGACACTTCTGATCATACATCATGTTTATTCCACATTAACTGACAACATTTCCTCCCAAAAAGAGCATTGTGTTATTTGTACAAGCAGCAAAAAGAAAAAAATATTGATATATTTGTTTTTTCTTTCTAAATTACTGAAGAGACTTTTTTCCTTAAATAAAAATTTACAAATAACTGTGAGCCTATACAGTATGATTTTCTTTAACCCTCATGCCCTCTTATCGGGTCTAGATGACCCCACCCTTACGATGGGGTTTCATCGTACAGAGGATTTCATGTCTGCCACGGACACCAGTGGAGATAAAAAAAGAAAAAGTTTAGCGTGCTGCCTTGTGTGGTCCAGATAGTTCTCCCCACATTGTTCCGTTCTGTGTCCATATCCAATAGGAGTTATTTTATTTTTTGAGTACTAACCTGAAATACTTCTGGTACACAGCATGAAGTTATCATGTTTACAAAAAATAAACAATATTACAACAATTAAGATACAACATTTAAGACATGAAAGACCAGTGTGAGCCACAGAGCAGAACCAGGAGCACAGGCCGAGAGCAGAACCGGGAGCACAGGCCGACAGCAGAACCGGGAGCACAGGCCGAGAGCGGAACTGGGAGCACAGGCCGAGAGCGGGACCGGGAGCACAAGCCGAGAGCGGGACCGGGAGCACAAGCCGACAGCGGAACCGGGAGCACAGGCCGAGAGCAGGACTTATTTTTGAAATTGCAATCCAAACTCCTGCTCTTTGCATGTCAGCTTTTCCTAATTCTAATCATTTGACTAAAATGAAAGTCACAGATTAAAGTTTACTTTTTCATTTGATTTTCCCACAAAGATTAGGGGCAAAATTCTTGGACATGATGAAGACTGGTTGAGGAACAAAGAACCAAAGTTAAATACTTTTTAAAAACAACTAAACCAAAAATGCTGCAGTGACTCAGCAAAATAAGTTGGTTTTGTAGCAAACACGAAGCAACAACAAGTCTAAGAAGGCAGAACAAAAGGTGTGTAAAAAGAGAATACAAGATGTTGGATGAATTCCTTCATCACTAAAGTTTGTAAATGGTAGACTCATTTCTTTTCAGAGTCATCAGACACAGTGAAAAACAAACTGAGCAGAGTCACGAGGCCTCTATCTCAGAAAAAAGGAGAAACAGTTCTGAGAAGAAAGTATTTAAGGTTTAAAGAAGATAGTTGTCTTCTCATGTGACTACATCAAATAAAACAAGTATCCTGTTATGGTGTGAATGAGCTTTGAACTATTACAGCTCCAAGCTCATCATGACTGTAATAGCATTGACACCCAAAATTGAATCAATCCATCCTCACATTTCAGTAAACCTTTACAGTATAGCCATATTCCTAAAAGACAACTCTGAACAGTTTAAGGGTTTTCTTTTATTCATCGTTTGATTTCGACACATAAAACCTTATAAGAACACTTCAGCAAGTAAAACATATTCATTACTAACAGACAATGAAAGCATTTCAGTGAGTGAGGGTGAAGCCATTGACCTTTGGGACTTTGTACCCCCCACCCCCCTTGTCTCCAAGTGCTGCACTGATGGTTTCTAAATGTTCTGACAGATACCTGATAAATGTGACACTTCTCTGCTACAACCTGTAAGTATTTATGAGTGAATGTGGGTAAGTCCGCTCTTAAGGTTTTACCACCCTGCTACCACACAGACAGCTTTGTGGCTCTAGCCTCCTATCCACCCTCACCCACCCAATAAAAATGTAATCGCAGAGACGGGGACACCCAGCAGCTCAGAGGCTGCAGCTCGGTACAATTGTTTAGTTTTACACACAAGCCAACTCAGTAATATAAATAATAATGGCTTAAACTAAATGTATGTTGATTGTTATCATAATTGGCTTAATCATTCTATACAAGAACACATTCATATTAAGAAGTTCTTGGTTTAAAACTAAACTGTATTTTCTTTCTCGTTTTTGTTTGAATTTGGATAATGCATAATAATCAATGTTTTAGAACATAAATATTACAGAATTAGCATGAAAGCTAAATTCCATCTGTTGTCCTTAGCAGGAAAAAACACAAGAAACATATAGACATTGCAAACAAATTAGGGGAAAGGCATAGAACTCATACAACCCACTCCTAACAGAGAAGACATGACCACATTCCAAACACAAACTCTCTAAATCAAAAAGCTCTCAAGGGAATGCTCCAGAAGTTTTAAATATGGAATGATGTTTGGTGTCCTTTTAACTCCTGCTCTAAACAGACTGAAACTTGTACATCATTACATCATCATCACCATAACACGTCCCACCATAGAATAGAATTGTAGGGAAACTGGATACCAGTATGTTTCTGTTGAAAGTGTCAAACACACGTGCTGAATTTAAGAATTTATTATTTATTGTATCTTTGCATGACAAATGAAATGAGTTTCAATTAAATGAACGTTTTTTTCTCCAATGATACTTGCTTTTTAGCTAATTAAAAGGATTTTTCAGATTTTTCAAGATTTAGTTGTTTTGTAATAGACGAATCAAATATCTAAGTGAATTTGAACCAGGTTTGAACTAAATTGTGGGGTTAGTGAATTGATGCATTGGTTGTACAAAACCCAAATTTAGTGGCACAAAGTTAGTTTTAACATGTGAGCTTCTTTGGCAACATTATATGTTACAATGTTATATCTGATAAACGACCATTTAGGGAAACTAACATTTGCCTCGTTTCCACTGAGTGGTCCGGACCAGACCAGTCCCCTCTTTGCCGGTTTAGAACGGTCTGGGTTATTCTAGTGAATGTTTCTATTGAGCGTTGGTCCATCAAAGGTTATTTGGGGTCTAAACCCATGATGTAGCCGTGCATCAAAACAGTGAGACTACAGTAAAAGAGAAGCTTCATCAGCTGACTCAGAAACAGATGGAAAATGAAAAAGAGAACCACGGAGGATCATAATAATCCAGAGCTGATGTTCATTCTGGATGACGTTGGTCTCTACGTTGCAGAAAAGTTCTGAAATATTGTTCTATTGTTCTGAAATAAAAAGTGAAAAAATACTATGCAGAGCAACACTCCAATGTTCTCTAATAAATGTTTACAAAGCATGATCAGAAGGGTTTTTGATGAGTGTGGATCTGTAACAGACATTCTTCAACCGCGGGGGTCGGGTGAGACGGAAACGGGTTGTGTGTGTCTCTGTGTATTTGTAGATGTGAGATGTTTCCAACCTCTGCGAATAAGAGGGAATACTGTGTGTAAAGAATGTATTATTCTTTGCACGAAGATTGCGGGGTGAAGAAGAATGCAGACGAAAAGAGGTCAGAACTTTGGGTTTGGATCCTGAGTTGGGAAAACCGCTGGTCAGACGCTTCACATTGTCGTAAAACCTTTACACCAATCAACGGGTTAAACCGTGTGACAGCAGAAGCTCCGCCCTCACTGATCCATTCCATTTTTCTATAGACCTACAATCAACAGGAGACTAGAAATGTACCAGTCAGTCCTGCTTAATGGGTCCATTTGGTAATGGAAACACCCAGGAGTCCAGTCCAGTGCGGTCCAGTCTGGTCTGGACTGCTCAATAGAAACAAGGCAATAGTGACCCTTCATTAGGAGATACTGCTAAGCATGATGGGAGAATTGGATTCTTCTAGCTCTTACACACACAAAACGTAAAGTTTTTTTTTTTTAAATCTTATTACAACCAAAAATTCCACACACTTTTGTGAAATGAAAGGCCTTGTCTATGCAAGTCACTGTGAAAATACTCCACACCTGGTTGTATAGACAAGCCATTCTAAAACATCCCAAGCAGGACGCTCAGGAAGCAAAAGCATTAAGCGGATTCTGACATCTCTGCAGCATGTGTCTTAATAGTGAAGCAGCTTAGTGTCATTTTTAGCCAGAATCGTTCAGTTGATGATACAAGCATGAAATTTGGTACAGTTATAGTCTCTGGGTCTAGTTACAGGAAAAAAGTGCTAGCCACACAAAAATCCAATATGGCCGCCATTTTTTCAAGATGGCCGCCATGGCAGTAAAGTTGGCAGAATATCATAAAAATACTTTACTTGATGATGTTTTCAATGGTTTTTTGCCCCGAAAATGGACTGCTAATGCCAGGGTGGCAGTGAGGATGAGCTCTTTCTGCCTAAAAAATGCCCTATAGAGGCTTGCGCAACACAAAGCCTCTGTCAGTCAAGTTACCTGATGAAGTACTCATATTTTTTCAATGTAACTCATTACACCATCAACCTTTGGTGGCCATCTTGGAAAATGGCCGCCATTTTGGAATTTAAAGTGGCTAGCACTTTTTTCTTAAAATTTGGTGTCTTATAAGTACTTCAGCCAAATGTCATGCTTTTATCATAAAATGAAAGATTTTTGAGTTAGCTGCTCCACTATAAGAGCAAAGCTACCAGCAGACTGAAGGTCAAAACGTCATCATGATCTGCGACAGTGAGAGGAGAATACTGGACTGAACCAAGAGATTTCTGTGTTATTTACATTTTCATGTAGTGTAAAATTGGTTGTGTCATGATGTTGAATTTTGTGAGACTGTTTGCTGACTAGAACTTTAGACATTGCAAGAAGAAAAAATATTTACAGCTTTAATCCAATTTTTAAAAAGTATTTATCCCCGAGGCAACATTTTAATTTGGTTTTCTTCATAAGTTAATAAAGATATTGAATTTTACATGCAGCATTTTAAAAATCAATAAACACGCCTTTCTTTATGGTCACAGAATCACAGTAATTTAGATCTATATATAGCTCCATTTAACGGCACAGTTCCTTCAGTGAGTTTGTTCTGTCCAAAGCTCGCAGAGCAAAAAACATTCATCTAGTTTGATCAACTGGTTTAACAGTTCACTCCAGACTTGTGCTTTTCCAGCATCAAATGTTTAACCCTTTAACACCTGAGGCGTCATCTGTGACACTTAAACGCAAAATCTTTACCAATACTGTAGTTTTTTAACCGTTAGTCGTCCACTTTTCACTCAGTTCTCCATCAGCATCCTGGTCTCATCACTTGCTCTTTAAATAAATTCCAACATGTTCAAGCTTCTTTCTCCTTCTACTAGAACACAGAGGTAATGTATCTTGGGTATTCTGCACTAATGACAGTTTGTGGTGGGGTTACGTCTGCCCGTAAGAAGAGAATTATTTCAAGGAATGGGTCCTCTTCAGATGATAATTACCCACGTCTCTCTGGGCCAGAGACACACCTCCAAATGTTTACCACGCAAAAGGCATCTGAGCCGAGTTATTTCATGCTGAGTGCTTCTATGGTTTTCTCTTTTCATCTGAGATGTGTAGGTTTTCTGTCTATAGTTATTGTCCATGTTTGAGCTCTGAAGGTCAATTTTTATTTGTATTTTGCCTGTTTGAAAAAAAATGAGGTTTACTTTTTCAAAAAGCTTGGAATTTGAATTTATGGAATATAGTGTGGATTATAAGGTATCTCTCTTAGAGTTTTCCTTTGAAATCAAATTCTAAGTCTCATTGCCCTTTGGAGAGTAAACATTTTGCTGGCCTCCCAGACTCACCAGGTGTTTTTTTGTGTCTCTAAAGTGTTAGACAGATGTGCTGCTGGACGCATTACGTATGATATGGCCAGAGTGCTGTCTCTATAGCAGCGGTCTGCAACCTTCAACCTTTAAAGAGCCATTCAGCTCCATTTCTTTTTGACAACAATCCAGAAGGAGCCACAAACTCTCCTTTGAGAAAGAATATTTTTATGCTACTGTAGCTATTATGATAAACATACTTACTACCATTTATTTCTTTAACATAAATATAAAGAAGTAAATGGCAGATTTAAAAAAAATGATATAGTTTTGAACTTTTGTCTGAGGTTTGCATGACATCCTTTCAAAATAAAAGACATATATTTGATGATCTCACTGCAACAAATGTCATCAGCGGGAGAAAAAAAAAACATTTTATTTTACCGTCGTTGGTGCATCTCGGCCAGAAATTCACAAATAAGAACTAAATCACCCATACAGTATTTTTTAGACCATGAGGAACACCTAAAATCCCTAAATTTTTCAACAGTAGGAAATTTGCCTTATAATACGATGTTCCGTAAGTATGAATTCATGCCGTACATTAATCTCCAACAGATTTTTGGTGGTAAAAGGCTCTGATGATCAATCAAGATGTTTTACTGCGACTTTAATAAAGCTGCATCGTTATTTTATTTTTTAATAGAAAATAATTATTAGTTTTCTTTAACCATAAGAGCCAAAATAGAAGGGTCAAAGAGACATGTGTGACTTCAGGGCCTCAGGTTGCAGATCCCTGGTCTGTAGAGACTCATTCAAGAGCAGAAAGAAAGGTTTAGGTTGAGCATTTGCTTAATTAATCAGATAGTCTCATTCTTGTCATCTTAACTGCTAAACTGTGTTTTCTTTAAACATCTCATATTTAGTTAGTTTTTAATCAGAAGATAGAAACTGTCCAGGAAATGAGGCTATTATAACATGAGAGGTGAATGCAGCTTTTTCACTTTTTCTAGATTCAAATGCTTTCTGGTCAACATAAGTATTATAGATGTTAATACCACAGATTTGAAGCACTTAAAATCAGCCACCACTGGAGGACACTAGTCGTACATTCTAGTTTGCTTGAGTAAAGACCCCAGGTCAACATGAAGGCCTCATGTGAAGAAAACAGGTTTCAGTAACTTTATCAAACAAAGTGGAAGACTGCCCAGACCGTCACTTTAGCTAAATATCTTGAATTCCTTCATTTACAGACACTGAATGCAACACTGTGTTAAAATGCATATGTGTATGGGAATCAATTTACAACTCTTAAAAAAACAGAAAACAACAAATGACACAGCACAATACACAAGCTGTCTTATAATTTCCTTGGGTTGAAGTACCCGGGCCCTACTTTTGTGCAGAGTGAGTTTACATCGAAACCTATTTGAAGTCATTGTGCCCTCCAGCAATTCACTGTATGGCAGGCCCTCATCTCAGCAGATGCAACAGTTCGCAATTGCTTGCAATGGTGGATCCCCCATCAAGCTTTCAAAGGCAGACTTGAGTGTCTACCTCTACGAATAACAATACAAGAGTTTCCCAGTTGTGGCCTCCATGTAAGGTCCCAGGATCCAACAGTGGCTCTATTGGGCCCTGTGAAGCCTCTTTACGGTCACTAATACACAATTCCCAACAATAGCAGCTTCTCCAGATGCTGCTGTGGTTGGCCAAGGTACATCTTGAGCCAGGATGTTAAGATTCAGTCAGCCCTGTAGGTTTTTGAGGGCTAAATAGCAGTTTGATTGGTTGTTTATAATTCTTAGGTTGCCAAAAGGGGATGTTTAAATAAACAGTTCTTAAGTTTCACCTGTATTTGTGTATTGAACATCTTGAGCATTTAGGATTCTATCTTCATAGTTAGTTTCTTCTCTGAGAAATATGGTACATAACGTTAAGTAATGTTCGATAGCTTCTGTGTGCTTTGGTCAAGGACAATAAGACAAAAACTCTTTAAACCCTTTAGTTACACAACCAAGACACAATCAATAGAAAAGTGTTTCTGCTGCTTATTGACTTGGAATAGTACATACAATCTGTTTTTAATAAAACATTTTCTAAATGTGTTTTGCCTTTTGGTTGAGCAGACAGTTACAGAGTTATTGATCTTAACCTACAGTGGACTCTAAGGCAGGGGTCCCCAAATTTTTTTTGTGAGGGCCACATAGCGGTTTTCTTCTCAAAGGCGCGGGCCAGGTCAGTTTGTAGGTTAACAAAAGAAGTGCAAATATTCCAGGATGCTTCTAAACTCAAGCATTTGAAGTCCTCCTCCAATGAAAATCCTGTTTTTGAGTTTTTAACATGTATATGTGGCATTTTTCTTCTGAAAGAGAAAAAACATGATAAGAAATCATTTTGTCTTGTGGATGCACGGTGTCGCAGTGGTTAGCGCTCTTGCCTCACAGCAAGAAGGCCCCGGTTCAAATCCCGGCTGGAGGATCTGGGACCTTTCTGTGTGGAGTTTGCATGTTCTCCCCGTGCATGCGTGGGTTTTCACCGGGGACTCCGGCTTCCTCCCACCGTCCAAAAACATGCTTCATAGGTTAATTGGTGACTCTAAATTGCCCCTGGGTATGAATGTAAGAGTGATTGAGGTTCTGTGACAGACTGGCGACCCCTGTGACCCTGAAAGGGACAAAACAGACAAGAAGATAAATTTTGTTTTAGTATCTCTCCTTTCAAATCTCTGTCAATCAAACAGTCGCTGAAAAACTCAGTTTGAATTCCCGAGCCTTGCTTACATCACCATAGCTGGACCAGCTATAGCGTAGGGCCCGGAGTATAGAGTCCCACCTCTGTGCTGTAAAGGATTGCAATTCAGTGAAAGGCCATACTGATGTTAGGTTTCATTATTTTTCCTAGGAATCTGAGGAAAAAATGGATTGGATTTATTGGTCACAGCAACATCAATAATTATTCGATTATTTGTGGAAAAAGAATCATTTTTCAAGTGGACGGAGAAAGAATCAGAGTTCCGTAAGAAGTTATTTTTGAAGAAGGATGCAGGAGACAGTGTACAGCCTGCACTTTCAGCGGTAGGTTTTTGTTCTTATTTATATGAGACGACCAGAAAAAGTGACTGAAATTCATGTCAGCTCCACGTCAGACGTGCAGCGCGTTATTGCATTGCCCGCGCGTATTTTCACTGCGTCCAAGACGGGATTTTTTTAAATTGGCCTCACGTATTTAAAATGAAACTGAAGTAAAATCCCATCAGCTGTCACAAATATGCTGCCCACGTTTGATCCAACCCGTGGAAGCGTGCCGAGCAAAGCAGCAGCTCCGCTCAGGATGCACCGGATGGTTTAACCGGACAGTGGAACCGTTCTCCTGAACGTAACCCTTTGTCTGCATCTAAAACCGTCACCACCGTCTGCACGCATTTAGAAAATGACGCGTGATTAGACCCTCAGTATTCTGGCATTTCATTAGATTTCTTGTAGAATTTAATTCAACAATCAGCATGTTCTAGCATGAAATCAGTTCTGAGCTCCAGCTGCTGCTGCTGCTGCAATGCAGCCTGAATGATCATGTTTTATTTTATTTTCATTTTTTCATAGGCTTATCAAAGTCTGTGTCTCGCCAGCATGTCTGGGGGGATAAGGGGCGGGGTTACACTGCTCAGCACCATAAGCCACGCCCACACAGAGGGATTTTTTTTTTTAAAAGAAAGCTTCAGATCAACAGGAAAAATGGCTTTTTAAGACATTTAGGATGTGGAATTTTTGTTTAAAACTTCACAGTCCTAATTAAAACCCCACTGGGAACATTTAAAGAAAATAAAAAATGTTGTCGTAGGGGGACTTAAAAGTTTTGCAGGTCTCCCATGTGGCAACAGAGGAAAAAAAAAATCATGCATCTGTGATAGTGTTCAGGGGGCCAGGCCAAATGTGGAGAAGGGCCAGATCCGGCCCGCGGGCCGTAGTTTGGGGACCCCTGCTCTAAAGGGAACCAGAGCCGTTCACAAAGTTAAGGATGTTTTTAAGTTGTGAAGACTGAGACCCTAAAACTTCCAAATACACATCCAGTAAAAAAAAGAAGGCTGCAGACTAAAGCAAATAACTTGTGTACCAGACAGCAAAACGGCAACACTCTAAAAATTAAGATTTATTGTAACATTGAATGATTTGTGTGCAAATTATTACTGTTCAGGTACTTTTCTCAGCTGCTCAGAAAAGCCAAGATGATAGGATGTCTGAGCTAGAACAGCAGAATTGCAGAGTTATGTTTGTCCAGCGTTGCTGTGTGCAGATCGCATTGACATAAAAGTCAACACAGTGACCATCTGTAACCTGTCATTTAGATGCTGCATGGCCACATTTTGGATCTGGCCTGAACAACTCAACTGTAAACTCAGATTGACCAAGGTCAACTCTGAGCCTATGGTGCTCAATGCTTTAACTGCTTCATACAAAAAGCTTTGTAACCCCTTTTTAACACCAGAGCTCTGGCGTTTGCTGTCTTTGATTTACTGTAACTTTTTAATTGCTAACATGATCAACAAAATTCCAGAAGATTCAGGATCTGCTGGAATGACCTTGATCATATTAACGGTTGATAAGTTACAGTATGTTAATGATTGTGTTTAAGCTTCACCTGCGACGCTTCAGGTGTTAACTATCTGGCTTGTAAAATAAAAAAGAAACAAATGGGAAAAAAGACTGAAATTGGTTTAAGGAATGTGGGTTAGTAAACTATGGGTAAGCAGATCCAGACTGTACATTAAAATAATGTTTTTTTTTTTATATCATTGAAATTGTTTATAAGAGTTGTGTTTTTTTATAGTTTTTTGAGTTAGAGTTAATACCATTGATTGAATCCATTTTTTTTCTATAACAAACAGTATTTAAACTGACGTTTGTTACACTAGTAGCCCATGTATGCTAGAAAGAACAGCAGTGTTTCTGTTTCATGCGTATTTCATTCACAAACCAGTTTCATGTGTGTTGTCCATTTAAATCTCTGACAGCAGAATTTTAAACAAGCTGTTTGTATAAGACAGACGTCTCAGTCAATTATTTCTCCAAACTCCTACAATCATTCTGTCTGCTAGATTTCTAGTTCTTATTTACAAAAAGTGTAATTCTGACATAACTTAATTTAGAGATGTTTTTAAAAATAGAAAACGTTTTATATTATCATATAGTTTATCACTTGGAGTGTACTCACTGAGCAGACTTTAATAAGAAACTGTACATCTAAATGTGAACTAAACTAAACAGACATTCCCTCATATTCTCTTTGTGAGACACTAAACAGTAGTGTGAAATGTTTTAAAACACAGTGTATTCTCAACAGTCTGTTGACCACATTCTTTTTTTCCAGATCCAGATCTGTGTGTCTTAACCCATGTTTTCCATTTACTCAAGCAAAGACGTTGTATGACAATTTGTCCAAATCACAACGCAGCCCCAGCACAATGAGCTGGCCACCACAGGTATGATGATGACAGCATAAAGAGGGACCTGCAGGCCACAATAATGACAGCTGGAAGCTGAGCGGTTAGAGAAGAGCAAAACAGAAGGTGCTGAAAAAGATGAACAATACAGGGAAGTGTTGTTTTTATTCGTTGTTTTGGCATGTTTTATTTAAGTATTAGTTAATGCAGACAAGCTTTAAATACACATTGACACCCTGATAAACCATGTTATATGCCTAAGTAGGGTAGAACCAAAGTAATTCCCAACAACCAGCTTCAAGGATTATGGTCAGTGAAATCTTTTGGTAGATCAAGTGAAAGTGTACAAAGAGCACTTAAGTGCTGTGGTTTTAAAAGGACTGCCTGGAAATCTCAACTATTTGCAATACACATAACACACAGTAGAAGTATTGTTACAGTCTCTTTGATCAAAGAGTTTTTGAGGATACGGAACAAGTTACTTTATCTGTAATTAATAAATCACGATTGGTGTGATAATTTGACAAATAGAATCCTTTTTCTTTCTTTCTTTTTTTTGTAAGCTAAGTATTTGTTTACCTACAAAAGAGCAAAATTTTAGGTTCATTACCTGTATTAATGCCACCTGTTTGAACTTATCAGTATAAAAGACACCTGTCGATACTCTTAAACAGTCAGACTGTAACCTCCAGAAAGGGCAAGACCAAAGAGCTGTCAAAGGACACCAGAAGCAATGTTGTAGACCTGCATCAAGAAACCTGAATCTGCAATAGGTAAAGAGCTCAGTGTGAAGAAATCAACTGTGGGAGCAATTATTATGAAATGGAAGACATACAAGACCATTTTTTAACCTCACCCCAAAATGATCATAAACATAAATCCCAAAACCACTTGGGAGGACCTGAATGACATGGGATCAAAGGCTACCATCATTTACACATCTCACAACCAGGACCCAGAACCCTGCAGTTCCAGACGTGTCCCCCTGCTAAAGCCAAAACATACCCAGAACAGTCTCATCTGAAGGTTGCTAGAGAACATTTGGATGATCCGGAAGAGGATCCGGAGAATGTTAGTTGATTAAATCAAACTAGAACCTTTGGGTTTGGAGGGGAAAGAATGCTGAGTTGCATCCAAAGAGCACCACACCTACTGTGAAGCATGGGGGTGGAAACCCCAATAGCTTTGGGGTTGCTTTTCTGCAAAGGGACCAGGATAACTCATCCGTGTAAAGGAAAGAATGAATGGGGCCATGTATAGTGAGAGCTTGTGCAGAGTCTCCTTCCATCAGTGAGAGCATTGAGGATGAAACGTGGCTGGACCTTTCGGCATGACAATGATCCCAAACACATCGCCCAGGCAACCAAGGAATGGCTTCGTAACAAGCATTTCAAGGTCCTGGAGTGGCTAGCCAGTATCCAGATCATAACCCCATAGAAAATCTTTTAAGGGAATTGAATGTCTGTGTTGCCCAGCGATGGCCCCAAAACCTCACTACTTTTATCACAATCCCTAAGTTGTGGAGCTTTTATCTGTTTTATCACTTACCTGATTTCCATGAGCAAAAGGAGGAAATGCAATCCACTTCCTGTATTTTTAAAACATGGCATGACTGATGACAACAACAGGACACAAGGACGTACTGCATAATGGTTAATTTTATCTTTGTTGGAACACGATGTTTTATCTTGACCTGAACCTAACATTAATTTGTGGTCAAAGTTCCACTCTAATCCTCATTTGATCCATTTCAAAGTGTTCTGAGTGGTCTTCTAATCATGATTATACTGTTTTTAACCAAAAATCAGAAATGCTGCCTTGTTTTCTATAACATAGTTTCTGCAGAACTTCAGGAGTTCATTAGAAATTCACCTCTAAACTGTGAAGAGGACCATTGGTGCTGCCTTCATCTCCCATCATCCCTTTGTTTACACTCTCTGCTTCCAGTTTACAGCCCCTTTTCAACCTTAAGATAACACAAGCGATGCAACAAAAACATCGAGCAATATTGGATCTATCCAGCATACAGCTTTGATTCCAGCTCAGACGAGAAAAACAAAAACTGAGAAACAAACAAGGAAGTGTGTTAAACAACAGTGAGAAGCTTGGTTGAGCATAGTTAAGTATAGTGAAACAGACTCAGCAGATTTTATCAACAGATGAAGCACTTAAGGGTATTGTGTCATCACAATTGACTGTATCTGAGAAGTGGACCGAGTCAGTGTTATGTCACCATTGACAGTACATAGAGAAAACTCGACTGATCACCCCTCCGTTCCAAATAGAAACTACCGGCTGGTCCAAGAAAGCCAAAATCCCATAGACTTCAGTTAAGAAAGAAAAAGCTGTCACTCAGGCATTCTGTTTGTCAGAATCATCATTCTTGCTCTTCTTGCTAAACCTAATTGTTTTTCATGAAATGCTTTCTTTACAGCAAGTTATTCAAGTTATAAACTGGCCAATCAGAGGCCTCAACAAGAGCATAGTGCCCGCTGGCCCCTCAAACGTTTGAAGTATCTAACTGATAGATTCTTGGACTAATCAGATGCTTGCTTACGCCGTCTGGTCCCAAAATGGTGAAATCGGGTGATATCCGCACAGTGGAGAAATGACTTAATTTTATTGGAACCCGAGATAAGGCATTAGCTATTAGTGACATCACAGCCTTGTTTTGTCCATCTCTATTTATGTGAATGGATGTCATCCTTAGAAAATGTTTTACTTCTGGCTCTAATCAAATTAAATCAATTCAATCCCCGTTTGTTTGCAGTACAGATGCCGCCATGTTGGAGCCAGGTAATGTCAGTAAGCAGCGATTGATCCAAGTCAGCTTTAGTCAACATTTCAATGGTAACCACTCTCACTAATCAGCTTGCTGCAAGGTCATACCCCTACCCATTGAAAGCGTGCTCTGGAGAACAATTGAATTTTGAAGGTTAATTTTCCAATTTCTTCAAATCAATTGATTCTTTAATTCAAAGATGCTTTTCAGCATCCACATATACCGATCTATGTACATACTAGTAATTCAATTGGTAAATTCCAGTGGGAAAATGGTTTGTTTGTTTGTCAAGGATCTCCTAAGGGAGGTCCCAGTGTTTTGTGTTCCTTTTTCTTATTTGTGTTTCATTGTGTTTGATTTTATGTTTTGCTAATTATAATTTCTGTTGGGTTTAAACAACTTGAAACATTTCTTTGCAACAAGAAACACAAGAGAGATTGTGGTCAGAAATCAGATTTTACTTGCAAGAAGGACAGAGAATGTTGAAACCAGTCTCCATTCCGCTTTGAAGCGCGCTTCATCAGAATCCTCCTTTTATAGACAGATCAGGGCATCCCCTAATCACATGAAGTCTACATATTTATCACTGACTTAAACTTCTCTATCTTCCAGTACATGAGGGTTGATGATGTTCCTGCTTATCTCAGCTTCTCACAGCCTTCATCTGTGACTTGGCTGCTGTTTGATGATATGTGAGCTGTACACGACCTCAAGCAGTTGAGACTAGAAGATTAAAGATAGAGAAGTTAAAATCTCTCAGAGAAAATATCTGATAAATGTATGTATAACTCTATCAATTTCCATCCTTTGCGTTTCTCCTGTTAGGACCAAGGGGGAGGAGAATTATGGAAATTATACATTTCCTCCTTTGTTTCATTCATGAGATTTAGTGAGCGACATTTGTACACAGTTAGAAGCCACAAGGTGGGTTTATTTCTAGTATTCTGTCATGATGTTGGAACATTTTGATTTCATTAGAACATCTAGTCCATTTTTAGATATGAAACCTTAAAGTCACTATCATAAGTTCCTGATTAGAGCTTGTTTGTGTTACTGTATAAAGGGTGATGCCTCCAAACAAGCACAAAATCTGCAGACTCCTCTTCGCACATCTTTCCAGCGTGTATTTCTTTTCTTTTACTCTGTTGAATAAATACTCTTGAAAATGCTTGACAAACATTTCTTTATTTCATCGGATCTAACAAGTTTCCAACACAATCCACAAAACACACATGAACTGGATGAGCGAACTCCCACGAGCCCTCCAGCACCCTGAAGAGGGTGTATATCTGGTCCACTGTTCCACCACCAGGGCGAAACCGCACTGTTGTTGTTGGATCTGAAGTTTGACTATCGGACGGACTCTCCTCTCCAGTATTCTGACATAGACCTTCCTAGAGAGGCTGAGGACTGGGATTAAATTGGAACATTAAATTCTATATTACACAATGCACTTTTAAAATGCATTGTCAAATTCTTTTTTGAATTGACAGTTGTAAACGTATTTCTATTTCAATATTTTATTTATGGCCCAAAAAAAGAATATCAGTTTAACCGGGGACTCCGGCTTCCTCCCACCGTCCAAAAACATGCTTCATAGGTTCATTGGTGACTCTGAATTGCCCCTAGGTGTGAATGTGAGTGGATGGTGTGTGATTGAGGCCCTGTGACAGACTGGCGACCTGTCCATGGTGTATCCTGGCTTCATCCATCAGTAGGCGGGTTAGACTCTGGCAGCCCCATGACCCTGAAAGGGACAAACGGTTAAGAATGAAGGACTTTAATCCTTTATCTACAGAGAAATTGACACCTAAATAACAAACGCTCTTTGTCATACCGTAACTCTTTGATTGTTCGTGTAGCCCACATGAATCTGCTGATTCTGACAGAGAGAAAAGCGGTGATTCATACCAATTTTGTACAGTTTTTCAACAGATTACTGCAGTGACGTGTCGCATTGTGGCGCAAAGTCATTGTTTTCAGAATCTGCTGGAATTGTTTTAATTGCGTAAAAGGTTGAAGAGTTACAGTAGTTGAAACATCAATAATGGAGCTAAAGCTTTGGTGTAAAAGGATTCAAATGTACATTCATTTGCTTAATTTAAATAAAAAGGTAAGAATGAGTTGGATTGCACAGTATGGTTAGCATTTTCAAAGGCCCTGGTTCGAATCCCCGCTGGAACCTTTCTGTATGGAGCTTACATCCTCGTGCATGCGCACTCCAACCAGGTTCTTTTGTGCACTCCCACTTCCTTCCACAGTCCAAAAACATACATTGTGGGTTAATAGCATAACCTTGGTATGAATATATGACCCTGTGATGAACTGGCAAATCTCTACACCACTATAGTGCATCCTGTCTCTCCCCAACAGGGTGCTCAGTCAGACTCCACATCTGACGTATTTTCATCCCTCCATTTGTTGCTAATTTTGTTCTGATGTTAGTAAATGAAAAGCAGAAGCAATGACGGAACAATAAACCTTTTTATTCAGCTTCCAAGGTGGGAAAAAAACCCTGGTCTGCCCACGCACACTTCTTCTAATCTTCTCTTTGTTTCTTGCTCCACAATGCCACCTTTTGACAGGGTGGTGACAGGTTTTGATCAAGTCCCAGTCTAACTATATTTTCGTTCTCAGTGGTCCTTTAATTATGATTGAACAGTTTTTAGCCCAAATAGAAAAACCTGTTTCATATTTTACGACAAAGCTATGCAGAGCAGGAGGACTTCATTAAAAATCCACCTCTTTGTTGGGGCGGGACTGTTGGTGCAGAAATAAGCCTTTGGTCATTTCCCATCAGCCCTTTGTTTACAATCTTGAGGAGAAAATTAAAGAGTCAGACCACACACATGGTTGATGAATGAAGTAATTACATATGCATACATATGAGAAGACATGTTGCATGATTAGTTTATAATTAATTGCCTAAAGTTATACTCATTTCCATTTTAACCCTTTCACACCACAAAGCTTTAGCTACTATTGATGTTTTTACTACTGTAACTCTTCAACCATTTATACAATTAACACAATTTCTGCACATTCTAAAAAAGAAAAAAGACTTTGCACCACTATGCAACACTTAACTGCAGTAATGTATTGTACATCAGTGCAAAGTTGATGAGAAAAAACACTTTTCTCCACGTCAGAATCAGCTGATTCACGTTGACCACGCAAGAAAACGTTAGAAGGGGTTTCCACTGCATTGAACAACTGCAGCAGTTTAAATAATAATTTAAATAATTTAAACGTTTTAAAGTATTGGTGAAGCACAAATACCACACCAAGAATCAGTCTACGTCTAATCAATAACAGAAAATCAAATGATATTTATAAGAAGGTTCTCTTTCTTGTAATAAAGATTCTTCATGTTTTGTCTTTTCTCTGAACTGACCAAGAGTCATTGGTTGGAACTTCTTTCAAACACAAATACAACCAAATACACCATCAGATGCACTGAAATTGCTTTGGGGGAATTAACAAGGAGGTCCCCTCTGGAAAGCAATGACCCCAGACTTCAGCTGAAGAAAAAAGGTCAATGATCTACCACACAATGTTTGCAATGTGGCAACAACCTTAAGCTCCTAAACTTCCATGATCATGGTCGGCCTACAGACCAGCAGTACTTGACTCTATGCTGAAATACTGAAAATGTGTTACCAGCGTAAATATCAAATTCTTCAATGTCAACAAAAACATTCTGATGAAGTCCTTCCCCTCTGCTGAAGCTATGCTGAATTTCTCCTTTATCTGCAAGTCTAATTCCTTTAGTCTAATATAATATAATATAATCTGATTTGGCTAAATTGCATTAAAGACTGATTCTACATACACTGAGATATGTTACATTATTGTCTGTTCACACAATTTGTTTTTCTTTCAACACATAAATAAAATAGATTCACTGGAGTTAGCCCAGCTCAGTGGCCCTGTGGTAGAGTGTCTGCCCTGAGACTGGAAGGCTGTGAGTTCAAATCTAGGCTGAGTCATACCAAAGACGCTAAAAATGAGACCCCTGCTTGAAGCTCAGCATTATGACAATGGACTGGAAGGTTAAACCACCAAATGGAGCTGTGTCTGCAGGGCAGAGGTCAAATGCAGAGAACAAATTCCGCACATCTAGGTGTGTGACAACTAACTGGACTTTAAAAAGTAAAACAAATGAAAAAAATTAGTGATCTGATAGCCAAAACTATCCCCAAAATTTGGACCTTCCTTTATCAGCCATCATGTCATGACAAAATAAAACTACAGTGTACTAATCTTAGTGCCAACACAACTGCTATTCTCCATTCTGTGAATTCTCAGGTTTGCTGATTTAAGCTCTATTAACTTATCTCAAAAACATCTTAGCCCCTCACACACCTTCTGTATATATGTGTGTTAATGGGCCCTTCTTTTTCTTTAACAGCCTTATCGCAGTGATTCATCTCACTCGCTGCCAAAGCTACAAATGAATTGATCTTCTTTTGGCATCAAACGACAAGTGATTGATCAGCAACCTCCTATTTCCCTTACAGACCTCTGATTTAGTCTTGGTTGTCTCTATTGAAAAGGTGTGCCTGGTGAATGTGTTTGTGTGTGGGGGGGTGGGTGTGCACGTGTGTGCACGTGTGTGTTAGTGAAGGCAGTCTACATCAGTCACAGCTGGGGGTCTCTAGCTCCCCCTCTTTACATATTCATTTGGCTACTGTTCAACAAAGGCCACTGTTTGTCACTCTGTACTGTGAGTAGTCATGTTTTAGTGTGTGATGACAGTAAGATAAAATTAATAAATAAGGTTAAAAATACACTAATTTAGATTTTTTGCTGAAGTTTTTTTAATTATTAATTTGTCATTCAATTTTTGTACAAACATATTCCAAATATGGACTTCTATCACCTTAAATTGTATTTCATGTGGAAAAACATAAATTAAATTACAAAATAAAATAGCAAAAAAACAAAACAAAACACAGAATAAAACCTTTTTTTAAATTGCAGTTAAGCTATTCTTCATCGCTCAATATGTTATTGATGTAAGCAACTGAAATGTTACCGAATGTTACCAACAAATTCAGTACACTTTTAAGAAGAGAAATCCAGCAAAACATCAATTAAAATATAACATGAAGATAGCTCCATTTAGGGCTTTTTCAAATAATAAATTGTTTTTTATAAATAAATAAACAAATATACTCGGTACTGTATGGGCAAATTCCAAATGTTTAAGTCAGCTCACGGAACTGTAAATAAAACTGTAACTGTCCAAAAACAGAAGCTCTACCAGCATATTTACAATGTCTTACAATTTTTACAGAATATTGTGAGACAGCATTAGATGCTCTTTTCTGTTTTTTTCACAAAAATTCCAGTTGTACCAGTCAGAAAACAACCAATAACAAAACTGAGTTAAATACAGTCAACAACAGTAACACTATGACGATCATGTATTCAAGAATTCTAAAGTTTATGATGAGAGGACTCCTAAAGTTCCACCAAAAACCACGTGTTTAAATGTTGCCCCAACTCTAATTAGTTAGCATATTTTTCCATGTTGGGAAAATAGCGCACTGACAGCTCTGTAAAGCAACCGGTTGCAGTGTTGGTGCATTTGATTGGCAGCTGGGGGACGGGTTGATTGATAAGGACCCCCCCTGCTATTCCTGTGACAGCTCCTGTCAGGGAGTCAGCTCATCTCACATTAGATGTATCAACTGCTACATCCAGCTATTCACCCCATCAAACAAAGAGATAACTCCCACATTCTCTGAGAGGCAACCCTAACAAGCGCTAGTTTACCGTGGCGTCCATCCTCAGCCCACTCCATTACACTTTTTTCTTTAATGAGACTGATTTTATTCCAGCCTCTCCTTATATATCTTACATAGCCAGTGGCTTATATAATCTCTTGTTTTCTTTAAATAGCCAAACTCAAACATCTATTTGTAGTTTTGGCTCTTCTCTCTTTTTTTTTTTACTTTAAAGACACTCTCTAATGAAAGTGGTGTTTTGGGTGTTTTTAAACAGGTTCTTGTGGCATATTTCTAATGGATAACACAGATAAAGAAAATTAACATAAGTAATGTGTTTCTGAGTATTTCTCCATTCTAATCATTGTGAATCAGGAAAAGACAAACAAATGATGTTTGAAAAATCTTGTCGTTTTTATGGACAAACCACAATTGTTGGGCCACAAGCTCCCATCTCCGCTCCATTCTGATGCATTCCCTTGCAGACAGATAGATCTATGAATGTCTTTGTTTTCCTGGTCTGAGCTGAAATCTGGATCAAAACTGTACGACCGGATAGCTCTGATATTGATCACAATTTTTGTTGCACTGCTAATGTTAGTTTGTGGGTGTGAGGGGCTGTAAGATAGTGGGAGAGAGTCTAAATAAAGGGATATTAGGAATTGAGGGAAGGTTTCCTTCCATGCCAGCAGTTGGCGCCTTCCACCAGAGGCATCTCTCAGCTTCATTTTATACCCTTTTTCCACAGTCTGGCACTAGATCCTGCAGAGACCTACAGGGCTAATCACCTTTTGCTGATATTTTTCTTGTAACTGAGAAACTTTATGAGCCATGTTAGCAGAAGGAAGTGATGACATGAACCACATCTGATTGGTTAGATTGATGTATTTATTAGAGCCTCTAAAGCTGATGGGTAGTGACAGTTTGACGGGGAGTGATGGGATTCTTACTTTAAAAAGTGATGATGGCCTGCAGCAGTCGCTGACTGAATATTGTTTTCACATTTGAAAAAATGTCTGCGTCTTTGAGTAAAAATATGACCCCTGCCACATACTCACACACATGCTGAAATTGAATTTTGGGAATAGGAAACTACAGAGCAACAAGAGCAGATCAACTGTCACGGAGATTGCAGGCAGCACCGGCCCACTTTGATCTGCGGGTGTTTGGAAGGGTCCACCACCTCTTGTTGTCCCCGTGACTATGACCAGCGCTCGAGACAGAGCCGCCAGTGTCTGCACTGTCAGAGGCGGGGCTATAGAGTAGAAGTGCTCTTAAATGGGAGATATTTGTATTTTTTAAAGGTACAAGTGTTTTAAAAATGTTAATTTAGACTTTTTTACATTAATTATCCGGAATATCTTTAAGAAAGAGGAAAAATGTTAAGTTTCACGAGATATTATTCACAATCTAAGTTTAAAACAGCTGATAAGAAAACTCTGATAACTGAGCAGTCTAGTATCACTCAGTGAGACATGAAAAGAGTCTTAGCATAGATTCGTGCCTAACTATTGTTTAGTGTGTGCATAAGAGGTGATTTGTGCGCAATTTTTAAAGATCTGCATGTGAAATTAGTTTCAAGCTGTTATCATTTTAATTTGTGCATGTGTAAATTCTATTTTGTATTTTTTTTAATTTTGTAATTTTTTTTTACTTATGCACAAAGCGTATTGTATGAGAAACAAATCAAGAATTATGCACAAACAAATCAGAGTGAGACTATTTTCTCTCCATATAAAACTGCCAAAAAAAAAATGGGGCTTAGTTTTCCTAACTTTGGGAAAACTACTGGAATAAAGCAGATTGAGAATGGATAGACTAGTGGATACATGACTGAGGTCAGAAGTGAACCTTTGCAAGAACCAGCATGTTTTCTAACCAAGGAAGAGAGCTAATATCGGCAGACACGTATGTTGGAGTTGTGCAGGACGTGTACAGGGAGATACAGCATAAGGTGAAAGTAGAGGTGTCAAAGGCCAAACAAAGAGCTTATGATGACTTGTACGCTAGGTTGGGTAGTAAGGAGGGAGAGACTGACCTGTACAGACTAGCAGGCAGAGAGATCGAGATGGGAAGGACATGCAGCAGGTTAGGGTGATCAAGGATAGGAATGGTAATGTGGTGACAGGTGTCAGTGGTGTAATAGAAAGATGGAAAGAATACTTTGAAGAGTTGATGAATGAAGAGAATGAAAGAGAACAAAGAGTAGAAGAGGTGACGGTTGTGGAGCAGGAAGTAAGAACGATCAGTAAAGGTGAAGTGAGAGGGGCTTTGAAGAGGATGAAGAGTGGAAAGGCTCTTGGTCCTGATGATATACCTGTGGAGGTATGGAAGTGTCTAGGAGAGATGGCAGTGGAGTTTTTGACCAGGTTGTTCACAGGATCTTAGGTGCTGAGAAGATGCCCGAGGAATGGAGGAGAATTGTGATGGTGCCCATTTTTAAGAATAAGGGAGATGTGCAGAGTTGTGGTAACTACAGAGGAATAAAGCTGATGAGCCATACAATGAAGGTGTGGGAAAGAGTAGTGGAAGCCAGACTAAGAGCAGAAGTGAACATTTGTGAGCAGCAGTATGGTTTCATGCCAAGAAAGAGCACTACAGATGCAACATTTGCTTTGAGGATGTTGATAGAGAAGTACAGAGAAGGTCAGAGAGAGCTCCACTGTGTCTTTGTAGATCTGGAGAAAGCTTATGACAGAGTGCCCAGAGAGGAACTATGGTATTGTATGAGGAAGTCTGGAGTGACAGAGAAGTATGTCCGAGCAGTGCAGGACATGTATGAGGGCTGTAAGACAGTGGTGAGGTGTGCTGTAGGGGTGACAGAGGAGTTCAAGGTGGAGGTGGGATTACATCAGGGATCAGCTCTGAGCCCCTTCCTGTTTGCAATGGTGATGGACAGACTGACGGATGAGGTTAGACAGGAATCACCATGGACTATGATGTTTGCAGATGATATTGTGATTTGTAGTGAGAGCAGGGAACAGGTGGAGGTGGAGTTAGAGAGGTGGAGGTTTGCCCTGGAAAGGAGAGGAATGAAGGTTAGCCGCAGTAAGACAGAGTACATGTGTGTGAATGAGAGGAACCAGAGTGGAAGAGTGAGGTTACAGGGAGAAGAGATAAAGAAGGTGGAGGAGTTTAAGTATTTAGGGTCAACAGTACAGAGTAATGGAGAGTGTGGAAAAGAAGTGAAGAGGAGAGTGCAAGCAGGTTGGAATGGGTGGAGAAAAGTGTCAGGTGTGATGTGTGACAGAAGAGTTTCAGCACAAATGAAAGGAAAGGTGTACAAGACTGTGGTGAGACCAGCCATGTTGTTTGGACTAGAAACAGTGGGACTGAAGAAAAGACAGGAAGCAGAGCTGGAGGTAGCAGAGATGAAGATGCTGAGGTTCTCTTTGGGAGTGACCAGGATGGATAGGATCAGGAATGAATACATCAGAGGGACAGCACATGTTAGAGGTTTTGGAGATAAAGTCAGAGAGGCCAGACTGAGATGGTTTGGACATGTTCAGAGGAGAGACAGTGAATATATTGGTAGAAGGATGCTGAGTCTAGAGCTGCCAGGAAAGAGGTCTAGAGGAAGACCAAAGAGGAGGTTTATGGATGCAGTGAATGAAGACATGAAGGTGGCTGGTGTTAGAGTGGAGGATGCTGAAGACAGGCTTAGATGGAGGAAACTGATTCGCTGTGGCGACCCCTGAAGGGAAAAGCCAAAAGGAAAAGAAGAAGAATTTTTAGTTTGAACCTTGAACCAAGACATGTACCGTTTTCTAAGCCACATGTGTCAAAGTCAAGGCCTGGGGGCTGGATCTGGCCCTCCGGATAGAACTTTATGTTTTTAATGGTCCGATGTTATCTTGCTCTCATTTCTAACTTGTATAATTTTGACATAATATATTTTTATGGAGAGTAAATAATTCAAAGTTATTTAAGGTTTAAAGGGGCCCTACCATGAAAATTCTACTTTATGAGGCTTTAAATCCATTCTACTGTTCATTCCTCTGTATAAAGAACCCCAAAGTGGTATTTTGATCCGTTCATGCATTTAAGAGTAATCCTCTAAAAACCTGCACTGTCTGCAGCAGCCCCTCCCATACCCACGAAAACCAGCGGTTCACATCGAGTTGACGTCAGCACGATGTGAACCGCCCCCTTCAGGAAAAATCTGTGTTGCAAGCTCCGCCTCCAGACTACAACAAACACCCACTTTCTCTGTGGAGCTGTGGTGCTGAGGTAGTCATCTCCTTCCAGAATGTGTATCCTGGCAGGAATAACTACCTCAGTACAACAGCTGTACCAGGAACCGCTCTCAGATCCATCTTTCAAATTGGTCTTGGTTCGTTTCCAATCGGACTGAACTTCTGTTCACTCTGAGATTCCTCAGTCTGAATATGAAACGAACAGAGTGGAACAACTGAACCAACACGGCCACCATACCCGACAGTCACGTGATGTAAACACATTAGAAATGAGGTGATCGGTGAGCTGCAGACAAATGTAGAGCATTAGATTGTCATGTTAGCCAAAAGGACATAATTGGTGTATCGGTTTACTTATTAGAACATTTATTTTAACAACATTGAGAAATGTATCACTCGCTTTTCTGTCTCGTTACGCGGCGTGCGCGGGCTGCTGTCGTGACGTCATCTTAAAGCTCTATCGTAGTTCCAACAGAATTTTCTTCAAAACAATGTCATAACAACACAACCAGGAGACACTCATTCAAATGTGGTTGGATGAATTCATGCTCAATAAAACAACTTTTAACATGATCCACATTGATTCTACCAACAATCTACATGTCACAAACACTTGTTAGCGTGTGTAGCCGTAGCGCAGGGGTATTCAAGTCCAGGCCTCGAGGGCCGGTGTCCTACATGTTTTCCAACCAACCTTCCATTGAAGCTCCTTATTGGCTAAACATACCTGATCCTGGAAATTAGCAGCCAATAAGGAGCTTCAATGGAAGGTTGGTTGGAAAACATGTAGGACACCGGCCCTTGAGGCCTGGATTTGAATACCCCTGCGTAGCGTCTCCAGTAACAGTCATGCAGGATTCCTCCGCGATACCAAAGCTGCAGTAAAAAGTGTTGAACCTGGCCTTCATACAGACGATCAAAATCCATCAGAAAAATACAAAGTTTGAATAAGTTAAAAATCCTGTCAAGCTTTTTCAGACCACAGCGCATCCATCTTTGTCTTCTGTTTTGACCCACCCCATAGCTGCTGGCCAATGACTGAGGAGATCTTTAATCACGTGGTTTTGTTTACAAAGTTTGGTCACACTGAGGAGGTTCAGGGAGTTAGGCTCAAGGATGACGTTGTGAAATGGAATGAAAGGCGGAGCCTCAGAGATCGAGTCATTTTACTTCCGGATGTTAAAATGGTCCAGAAAAAATGTCTCATATTTCATTCATAATTTGTTTTTTAGTTTTCTGAAGGTAATATATAATGGTGTATAATGGTGTCACTCTGAAAGGCTGAAAAAAATTGTGGTATGGCCCCTTTAAGTGGATTTATTCAGGAATAATATTCTTGCCTCTTTTTATTCATATTAATGTTAAAAAAATATGCTTTAAAAGTTTTAAAAATGTAGTTTTAGTGTGTTCAGTAAATGTTTCCCCTGTTTGGCATGTGACTTAAAGTGTGTTTTGGATTTTGGCCCCCTGTGCGATTGACCCTTTTCACAGTGACGTCACACTATTTGGCTGCAGAGCCAGAAACGGGAATGTTTACTTCCAGTGTTCGCACTTAGAACAGCAAAGCTGACAGCTGAACGCTTTTGGACACAATTTTGCATAAATAATAAAGGGTAACCTTACCAATTTCAACAGAAAAATTTACTATATTTATTTATAAATATCGTGCTGAACTGTAATTTCATTTCCTCTCTTAGATCATTCTCAAATCAAAATACAAATGTTTGATATCCTCCAATATTGGATGTTTAATTGAAAATATCAACCTTTCATTTGAGCAGTTATTATTCAAACAGTTTCTATTTTGGCTGATGTTATTTGCACGTATTTTAAGTGAACACAAAGAACAAAAGCTGATAATGTTGTTCACATTTAATACCTTCAGCAAAGACACACATCTCTGCATTGCTGTACACATTTTAATCACCTCCCAGGATAAATTTACTTGTTGTTTTACAGGATATTATAGGGAATAATTATAAAAACAGGAATGGTTTGGTGTAGTGAAAAGGTTCAGAAAATGTTAAGAGCTACGTATTTTCAGCTTTAA